>NW_028185261.1:2358605-2361980 GCF_003343005.1 Rhea americana | reverse complement strand
CTGGAATTTCTTTTCAGTGAGAAATCAAAAAAATTTTTATAAGCCCTAAAGTTTTAGTTTGAAATTACTTTTTTTATTTGATCAAATTGTAATACACACATTGGAAGAGCTCTAGTACTGGGCTTTCCTACTCTGAATAAATTAATAGAAAATATCACAATGCTATATTAAGCACTTCAACTCCACAATCCTTTTCACAGTTCAAAGGTTTTTACTCATCTACAGCACAAAAATCTGAGTGAAGTTAGCTTCGAATGTCATATCATGCACATAAAGAGCAGCTTAAAATTCAGACTGGAATTCTATCGACATCTTTTTCTACGCTTCTCTGTCAAATTGCCATGGATACCTATTTTTATCTTGTATCTTCATACATAAGTATTTCAAAGAATTACAATTTATTAACAATTTTATTTTGTATACACCAGATTGAGAGTCGYATTTGTACATTTTACAAAAGCATTGCAGCTCAGCTGCTTAAGKCAAGCTCACATTGCCTGAAGTTATAAAAAGCTATAGCTTTTTATGCTACCTAAAACAAAAGCAATGGCAAAAACTGACTGTTCTTCAAAAACATCTCAAATGTCAAAAATTCTGACATATCACCACAACCAGGGCTAAAATTAATAATCAGCCCAAGGAAAGTATATACAAGATAATGTTTAAGGGGTGCTACACAGTCCTAACTGGTTCACCTCTCTGCAGCAAGCATCTCTTCCTCCAGCTCATTAGCCTGTAGATATAAAAACCGGACTTTTTTTCAAAAGGAAATAACAGGAATGCCTTTTAAATACCACATTTTGCTACTAACTTCAGAAGGTCAGGGCTTAATCCTGAAATTTACATTCAGGATTCATCTTCCACAAAAAAACTTCCACTGGAAAAAAAAAAGAAAAAAAAAAGAATAACTAAGCAATCCTCCCCACTTTTTCATTAAACCAAAAAGCAAAAACTCCCAAATGAAAACTGAAAAAGGCAAAAAAAAGAAAAAACAAATAGTTCCCTAGATCTACAATCAATGCTTGCATTCTCCTGGAACAGACTACGTTATGTTCCAGAGATCTTCAAAACTGCATTTGCAGTGGGAAACCTACCTAAAAGGTAAGKACAAATGTCTGAAGAGCACCTAAAGAAACAACATGAAATTCATCCATTACTCTCTCTTGAATTACTATYGCCTTGCAGGTTTATAGCTTTGGTATATAGTATGTATTTATACAGTATATATGTACATATAGTTTTATAGTTTTTCAAAGCTCCTTCTCTGCATACACAAACTATTCAATATTTACATTAAAAACATAATAGGAAATAATTAAATCTCAGATTAAGAAAAGTGGGGAAATTAAGAAGTTAATTTTAACAGTTATGTTTTTTGTTTTTTTTTTTTTTCCAAATGGTTGTAAAACTCAGGGTATAAATGATAACACCAAGTAGTGAAACCAAACTCAAGAAGGTTTAAATTTTACATTCAGAGTTGCCAAAGCTGCACAATACTTCCAATATATGATGCTTGGCAAGATTACCCATCCCTGTGAGAAGAGGGGAGCAGCCGACTTTCAGGCTGGCCTCATTGCCTCCAGAAAAGACTGCGTATACCCGCCCGTGCTGTACCTTCACCTCTGGAGATGCCTGTCTGCACAAAGAACTTCACATTCAGGATTTTTCTAATAAAACAGAAACCAGCTATAGATCTGAAATGGGGAGAACAGAGAGCTGCAGACGTGCTTTGAAGGACTTACCCAGAAGGCTAAGCCAAGGGGGCCTGAGCTCCACCACAGCACCACACCGCGCRGCTGGTCCCAGCTTGGCTGACGAAGGAGCAACGGCACAAAACTTCAATTCTCGACCAAAGGCGTCAGCTGAAAAGAAGATACCGGCAAATMAACTGAGAATGGACMAATGGGAGGTCAGAGGTAGTATGAMTCAAGCTTGCTAGTAATTTTAAGTCACATTGGTTTTTGTAGTTGGAAAGTAAATGAAACTGAGAAGATACAAAACTTTGTTTTTGTTCCACCTCACCTGGAACATAATTTCTGGATTTTCAGCACCTCCTGGGTTTTTAAGGAGATGCTAAATACACATTGTAAAGTTTTTTTTTTTTTTTTTTTTTTTTTTTTTTTTTTTTTTTTTTTTTTTTTTTTTTTTTTTTTTTTTGTATCTTTATTCATTTCAATTTTCCTAATGCTTCCTGAAACCTGGAACTGATTTATTCCAGGTTTTGAGTACAAGACCAGAGACCAATTGCCTTTGTAATAATATGAATTTTTAACCATTCAGGATTTTTTGCCCCACTTCCAAACACTATTAATTTCTTATGACTACTGCAACATTCATATTTAATTCTTTTATGTTTCAGGGACAAACAWAGTCACCTCACTAAAACAGAAAAAAAAATCAACCTCATTCTGAATATTTAATATATAATGAGAAAATACAAGCAGAAATAAAATTCAGATAAATTAAAAGATGGCAAACTGTAAATGCACAGCTTTGTGGATGAAATCTCCTAGAAAGAAAAGATGTAGCAGAATTCTGCCCTGTATACATAAATCTGGGGATATTTCTGGTGAAATAAACAAATGAGGTAATAGTTGATATTCCTGGATAATTTATATAACTTCTCCTGCAAACTTACAGTTATTGTATTAAGACAAGATGCACTACAGTAGTTAGGGCTGTTAGGGCTGAGTAATATACATTCTCAGAAAGCTTATTTCTGTTAATGCAAACTTTTTACTTCACGCTCTGTTTAGAATGAACCTTTGGCACTTGCCTCTGTTTTAACTTGTTTCTTCTCCTTCACTCTTCCATCCAGAAAYAGACATCACCACAGAGCATGAAAACAAGAGAATCTCCCATTATATCTAATTTTACAAGAATAATTTGTTTATGCTGTCCACCATAATTATAGACCAGAGGCTTGATCAAGCCCTATCAACATCTGTTGATTACTGATTTCAATGATTTTCGTAGGCATCAGGCCCCAGGCCAGCTTTCTGCAAATTCAGTGACGATTCACAGCACACAGCAAAGAACCATTTATAAACATTTTGTTCTAAAAGTCAGTTCTTTGGGTCAATCTCCACGCAGATTAGCATTCCAGAATAAATTATTTCCTCTTGACCTAAACCTACATACCTATCTTAGTCATTATTTTGACCAAAATGAATTGTGTAGGTGCAACAGCTTTCACGTTAGATCATCATGAAAAAAAAAAAAGGACCAATGAATCAAATCCCTCTCTCTGATGTCCTCGTCACTTGAGCTGCACACAGTAATTTCATTCTTTTTGCTGTCAAAAGGCCTTTGGTCTCTGCAGAAAGGCTTTTTTTTTTTTTTTTTTTTTTTTTTTTTTTTTTTTTTTTTTTTTTT
>NW_028185261.1:2208602-2358599 GCF_003343005.1 Rhea americana | reverse complement strand
TGCCAATTAAAAGAGATGCAGTGGTAAAGCTTCTAAAAATCTTGACAYCCTAATCCACAGCATCCTAATGCACAGATATGTACATGTGTGCGCACATGAGAAAAGACAGAGGAAGACAAGTGTTAGAACACAAAATGAGAAACGACAGAGAAATTAAGTACCTGTCAACTATATCATACCAACAACATTTCTGCTAAAGGATCTATTAAATTAATAGGTGAACTATTCTTCTGAACAGCAGAGTGGGGGAGATCACATACCATATAAGAAAGAGCTTTCAGCAATACAAGGAGAAGAAAAATTGGCATTTATATCTGGAGACAAATTGCAGTCTGATCAACCTAATAGTGGCAGAAACTTGGCCAGGAAGATAGSAACTAATATGAAGTAAGGYCTCTGTGAAAATGGATGACTAACTTTCTATCGATTTCTTTCCACTTTCTTAGGAATTAAAGAATTGTGAGATTCAGTTTGGAGCTCCCAGGTTTTTACTCAGTAGTTTTAACTTCAGCTCAGTAACCTCTGTAACACATCTGTTTCTATTTATTATATTTGAGTTGAAAATTGAATTTATGCTTTGGAATATGTGCTTCCTTCACGTTCTTGTGTTGATTTGATTTTTTCTGGCTACAAAGAGGGTCATTAGGTTTGATGTAGGTCATCAGGATTCACACTGATTTGTAAGTGCATGTAATGCAAACTGATACTAGGTGCTAAAAAAAAAACAGCTAAAGCCTAGGGGACTGTACAGACAGTCRAAAATACAACTATGCTCCTAAAAGAGAAAATAAAAACAGGGTGCAAGGAATGCAATGCTACCTATGCTCTGCTTCCCCCAAATAAACCTACCCATAGAGCAAAAGAAAAGGCTTACTGTTAACCACAGCGGCTATGGTTGAACACACAAGTCTACTTATCAAGATCCAAGAGGAAAAAGGTCTGGCCCAGAGGCGATACTGAAGTCATTGACCAACAGGATTTATGTTTRTCCTCACTCTGGACCCAATCCTGCTCCCACAGGGTGTTGTTAAATAAGCATAATCACAGGAATCAAACTGCGTGATCTTACAGTTACTAGTCACTAGGCTGTAAGTGTCCTCRGATGTCTAAGTATTACAAAAAATACTACTAATTATTATTATGTCTCTGTTTAGACTAGGAATCTTCTAAAATATTATTCTAACCTGTTATTTTACCTGGAGGTTGTGCAGCAAGTTTCTATAAAGACATTAGATTTCACTCTATTTTCCTGACAAAAGTCCAGCTATCTCCATTTTTTCCTACCAAAGTTTTTCCTGTACTTTTAAATGCAAAAGGCTCTTTCTATTTTGAGTTGTCACAAAAAAACATGCATAGTACTAAATATGTCTAGGGCAGCCTACTTTCATACCACAGCTGACTGATTACATTAAGGAGCTAAGTGATTCTGAATACATACTTTGCAGTCATTTTGCAAAATCTCCTATGCATTTCAATACTTTGGATAAAATATGAATTCTCTGCGTATTAGTTACACTAATTACTATTTTGATTGTGAGATCAAGCTTAGTCTAAGGGACAGGTCATAAAAGAGTAAAAGACCCACGTGTATATTCACAGAAGTGCTTACTACAATAGAGGCATACCAATAAGAAGTTGTCTCTGGTGAAGCAAGCAATCTACAGTCATACCCAACAGGAGACTGAGAAAGGACATGAGAACCAAACTACATGTTTGAACAAATTAATAATACAGAAACCTATGCCTASCTCTGTACTCACTTCTTCTGACAGCGTAGAGAGTTCATAACATCACTTAATGYATTAGTTGAGGATTTTCAGAAGGAGGGGATATAGAGTCTGGATCACATATAGAAAGGATCATATAGTTAAGGTACAGAACAGGTACTCAATAATTCTGATTTTTAGTACTGACTCTATCATAGACTTCAAAATGATGTCAAGAGAGTCCTTAATGTTTCTGTAACACTTTCTTTCTTCCTAACATGAAGATAGGACAAAACATCGCTTTTGAGATATGCAGTGACTAGATATGAGGCACCGTACAATATCAAAGCTGGCACAGCAGTCGTGCAGTCATTCTGTAACCTCCTTGAGCTTTGGGGCCAAAGAGAGCTGACCACAAACTTAAAAAAAAAAAAAATGCATGTGTTTACATATACACACATGTATGAAGGGATCCTCTGTGCTTCAAGAGCTAGGAAGGCACAAATGAGACACCAATTTTGCACTGAGCAAGGTGTGGTCCAGATTAGAAAATTCAAGTTGATTTCTCTGTTATCAGATCATCTTTACAGCTGTGGAAGCATTGTGAATCTCACTCAGAGAAAACTCMAAATTATACTATATCCAGATGTGTAATTATTATATCACACTGATAATCGTATTGGGAGAAAGAGACACTATTATTTTTGGTATGACACACAAAGTTCATAGCCACAGAAAAGGCAGCTACATATATGTTTCTTCTGCCTGCTTTAAACAGTCTCATTTATGCAGCTCAACTTATTTAAAACATGTCATCAACTTAGAGGGTTTCTTTTTTAATCACTTAAAGACTTAAACCTTTGAGTTTTCCTCCATACTTATCATGTGCACWTTTTTTCTTTTTTTAAACAAACAAACTCACCCTAACCACTGTTAATAATGAAAGGCAAATCTCATGAGGACCATGAGTACTCAGCACATCTTAATGCTGATTCCAAAATTAAAAGCCAGAGGGACTTTTTGCCTCTCTCTGAGGTCTTCCAGAAAATTATTGATTCTTGCTGAYCTCTTTCCATTAATATATTTCTTTCTTATGGCCTGAGTGATTGTGTTAAAGTGCTTAGTAACTCTCTGATCATGTATGTCTCCCGAGGCTGAAAAGAGCTTTGKTTTTAAAAGTAATTTGTTTCAAATGAGGCCTTATGCATCCTAATGTGAGGGTCAGGGGCTCAGGGAAAAAAAAGAGTGGTAATTTTTCAGGGATCACATCTGTGATATCCAGAAATGTAAGCTGTTTAAGATTTGACAGAATAATAATTAAAATATGTACTTTTGAAAATCATCTAAATCACAATTACATCCTATGAAAACCACCTAATCCATTCTGCTATGAAAATGTGTGAGTTTTGTGTCTTCCTGCTCACCGAAACATATACTATTAGGGCAAAAAATGTTAACAGGCCCCAAACTCTGGTAACCTTAAAATGAGACTCACTCTCAATGCAAAGTTTTAAAAAAATGGTATACTTAAAACACTTTTTCCCTAAATACTGCAGTCACAGTAGAGTCTCACCCTAGTCCCTACAAGCTGCATGGCACCCCAAATTTTCCGTCACCTCAGCYAAGCTTCCAGGCAGAGGTTTCCGTTCAGAAAAAATGCATGGGTGTTCAGCCAAGTCTACAGCAAGATCTCCAGTCGCTGTTATCATCCGTCTGCTCCAGCAGCCAGCACTGCACCCTCAGCGGGGCTCCCGGTAGGGTGCAAAACGCAGCRCTTGAGTCATCAAGTGCAACTTGCTTTGGCTACATTACATTCTGGATCAAACCCAGTTCCTTTATAGTTAAAATTCAGTCACACTATCAAGACATAATATTTTGCATGAGCACCACAGAATATTGTGGAAGATGACAGTTCCACCTATGGGGACGAAACTGAGGTTACACATTCTTGCCACCGGGTTACAAGGATGTATTTCAAAAGCGCTCTACTAAGCAGAAGACTCAATATTGGGCACCTTCTGAGCTACAGTGAAATCTTTAAGCACCCTTCACCTCCACGCCCAAAGAGCAACTCCCTTCAGAATTTTTTTAAGGTCTTTAAGACAGGCAAAGGTTTTAGAAGCAAGAAAAGAAAATGAATTTCTGATTTGCTTTAGGGCAAAGCCTTTCATACCCCTTAAGTGGCAATTAAACTACTGATTATACCTCAAAGAGATGGTGAACTCAGTCCTGAGGTAAATGCTTTCACCTTCTATAAGATCTTTATACTGCTTTGCATTACTTTGTTTAAATATCATCAGATACAAGCTAGATGGAAAGTCCTGACATGCCCATTCACAACCACAGGTAGACACAAAATCCTATGCAGCAAGGTCAAAGGATGTGTAGCAGAAGCAACCACTACTGAAGAAAAGGGGCATAAGAATGGAGAGAGTTCACTAGAGCTGGCTTACAGGTACTTTTCCTCTCCAAAACTGCACAGTCATTCATCCACATAGAGACATAGAGCCAGGTATGCAGCCTCATATATATATATATATATTTATATAAATACAGAAAATCTTGCTTATGTTGCTTACTTCAAGCTCTTTGGTGAAGAACACAGATACCATTTTAGGATCTGCACTCTCCCTATCTTATAGCATTCATGTATCATTCAGTCGCCAGATCTTTTAAACTCTTGTAATAAGGCCATACGTAACACAGTGGTAAACTTATCAGTCCAGGCAATACGTACCTGTCAGAGTTCACATTCTGCACAGAACAGGGCATCAGTGGATTAAAAAGTAGAATTCARCGCATTCATCTTGGTGTGTTTTCTTCTTTGTTTGCTTTCTGCCTCTCCCTCCCCTCTGATATTTCTCTTCAGTTCAACATTATCCAAATAAATAAGTTTGACTATCACTTTTTTAGTTTTTGCTAGTATAGTCCATGAGCAGTTAMCTCACAAGCTACTTATGAAAATCTACATATGCCGAAGAGCAACGCAGCCCGTGCCTCAGGGAGCGGAGGGAGAAGTTGTGCAGGGAGCAGGTTCTCAAGCAGGAGCCCCCACACCYGGTGTAATAAGCCAGGTCAGGTCTGGGGGACTTCTCCGGTCAGAGGCGCAGCTGCACTACTTCCAGGAGCAGCTCTCTGCTGCTCAGCAGCTGAACCTCTTCTTTGGGCAGCACTTAAACTAATAAGTTTTGACTGACCTGAGCAAAATCACTTATTTGGATTCCGCATATGTGCTCCGTGTTCTGAGGTGATGTGTCAGCTAGGATACAAAACCACACACAAGTTAAGACCCTGTGTTTTTCCCATGCTGCAATCTAATCAAACCCTTCAAAAACTGGAAGCACAGAGCATTAAAGGAGTTATAAGTCTTGAGAGGCCAAAGCAGAATCCACGTGGACAGCATCTCTGTGGCAGACTTCCCAATGTCTCCTATACCTTAGAGATCTCYGTGATAGCTAAACCAAATTTTAGTTTGGAAAATAAAGAGAGCTGCGGGTAAAGTTTGGGATCCACTTGGTGAACTCCACTGTATTTGGTATCTAAGATAAAAAAGTGACCACTAAACACACAGAAGTTGGCCACTACCGATTTAAAAGGAGAGTTACTCTCACGATCAAATACTTTGTTAAACCATGGCTCCAAAAAACCTGCCATGAACACTGCTTTGTGAAAGAGAAATGACAAAGCTGTCTGGCTGTACATCATACGCTARTCTGGCAGTAAACAGTAGCTATGACTGAAATAAGCATCTATTAGCCAACCTTGGCACCTTCTCCACTTTTTCTGCAGCACACAGCACAATTCAGATAACAGTCATTCTCTGGCCTTTTATCAACAAAATGAAACGTAGCAGGTGATCCATCTCTTAGCACTGTAAAAAAWTTCACCAACTGAAACTTTGCAGAAATTTCAATGGAAGCAAAATATTTCCTTTTGCAGTMTACAGAGGAAGTCAAATTAACTTTGATACAAATGGTAAGACTGGACCTGAGACTTCCAGACTACTGTCCTTCCTCCTGTTTCATCTGTCACATCTGTTCAGCAACATAAAGTGATTTGTTGGTGCAGGCAGAAAAGCAGCAGCCAAGGGTCACCACAACAGTCATTGAAGATATAAGAAGATATATACTGGTACTTGGATGGAGTGGGTCTGCCAGAGAAACCACACATCTCCTCCTAAGAGAGTCTGGTTCCCCAAAYATGTAGGGCAAACTATCAAACTATTTTTGCTCATCCAGGAAATATGCTGCAACTTCCAACATACAAAATCTGATGAGCTGTCAGATTATTGGTAAAATGTCCAGCTGTCTACCCTGTAATAGGTTAAGCTAAGGAGTCTGCAAAAGATCTGAAAGAGAGGTCCTATCTCCATAATATTACCATAAGTTTCTCAGCAGGGAACATCATCTTTCTTGGACACGCTTCATCCTGAATCCAAAAACTGAAAGCAAAACTGAGGAAATAAAACTGTTTTGAATCCCAATTCAAAAACCAGGAAGTGGGAATCACTGAAAACCCAAATTGCTTACTTTCAGGAAATTATAATCTTCTGGACCTGGATGTTTTCCATTTAGTCAATCCACTGAGGCATTCAATATCTGAAAGAGACAAGAAATTTTGTAACACCTACTGTGTTTTATGCCAATACTTGTTAATTCTGTTTATGAGATCCTGCTTATCACGACTCGCATAATAGAGTAAAATTAGTTCCTGGGTTTTTAATTCATGTATCATCACTGTCTTCAGGATTCTTGCTGTTAGCTGGAACTAGTGGCAGTTTCTTTCTCTTCTTGCAGCAAGTGGRTATAAACAAAGCAAAAGTAATGATTAAAAAAAATCAGAGAGCTAGCACTAGTTCTTTTACAGACTAAAACTGGTATTAAATGGTATTAGAGAGCAGCTTTTAGTTACCTTCACTTTTTCTCTATAATGCTAAAGTCAGTTTAATTCCATGYATACATTAGATATCAAATTATTTAATACATTTTTTATCAACCATCAGGCTAAGAAGTAGATATTTTAGATGTTATTGACATCCAGAAGATGATGCACATTTATGTATGCATATATACACACATTCATGCGCATCTCTGCTGTTGCTTTAGGTACTTACCAAGTAATAGAAAAAAAGACTGTAACACTTAAATTGTTACAAAATAAAACATCCAATTAAACATACAGATAACTGACTGGAGTCTTGAATCTGCAAGCAGTATGTGAAGTACATAGGTTAATGTACATGACAGTTTTGTACCATTTTCCTCCCCTCACCGAGGCACAAGCATTTTTACCCATTTTAAGAGTATCTCAGCCTACCAGCTTGATCTGATCATCATAATTCCTGTCTGCCACCATAAACACAAGATCACTGAAAATGAAATGTTCCACTTCATTTGACCTTTTCTTGTAGAAATATATTAAACATGTATAAAAATTGTACATTTTCTTTCATTGATTTCGGAATGTATTCAACCTGAAAGCAGCAGAACATGGGTTTCAAGAGCTGTCAGACACTCAATTTGCCGCTGTTCTGGGTACTAAAATGTGCAGGGCTCAGAGAACATCAAAAACAAAGCTACAGTTACATGCTCAGCATATAGAAGATCCAAAAGAGAATTCAAATATTTGCCAGCAAGTTTTACAAGTCTGATTTTTTGTTTATTAACGCATTTGCTATGCTAACCTCTCCCTCATTTGAATATTAAATATTAATATATTATGTAGTTATCTCGGCATAACAGCTTATATGTGTATGTGCATGAACATGGGTGTATAAATATTTATATCCATACCTTCCCAATAATTAAGGCATTATTTCTACACACTAATCTAAAGGCTTAAACACAGAAGTAATTTTACTGACTTCCAAGCAGACATTTAAAATCAAGTATTTACACTACTTATTCTGACATTAACATTTTCGTCTACATGACACGAACAGATTTTCAGCCTTTGTAGATCACCTTCTTACAGAAAGGGATATCAGTAACAAAGGGCATGGAAGYATTCTGCATGCAACTTGCTCTTATTTGCATAAGCAATACCAGTTTCAGGGCAGCAGAGATAATCAAATGATATGCATTTCACCTCCCTGGAATCCTACCTCTGTTCATAACCTTGCCGTAACTCAGATCAGAGAACGGAGCAGACAACTAACATTGCTGTCACTGAAAAAGAAAACACATAACAAAAGCAAAGAAAAAAAAAAACTGTCTTCCTAGAAACTTTGCTACAGAGAACTTYGATATACAGCGACAGGGAAGAGAAGACCATGCTAGCTTAAGACGGGAACCCCAACAGTAACACAGTTAGCCTTCATATCTATGCCACTTACTGTCTGTCACCTGCTACTTTTGTGTCCACAAAACTGCAGATTTAAATAAACAGAAATTATCATAAGGTTAGAGATACTTTCTCTCCTTCCTTCTATCGCTGCCTTCTTAGGAGTCCACGCTTATTCCATCTTAGATTTTCAAGGGAATTGCTATTATGAAATTGCAGGTACTGGAGTTCTTTGAAATATTAAGAGATAAGGGATTTTTTCCCATAATGGTCCAGGTCTTAGGCATCTGAAAGCTTGTGACTATAAATCCCCAAGTTTTCCCTGCTTCTGACTRATTCCTTAGTGATGTGGTGAGGAGTCGCTAGACTGGTTTGGAGAACCATTARTACTGGGATACATTCATTTTACATGGTATTATGTATGATAGAAGTACATAGAGTCCTATTTCTTCTAAACATGTAGCTAAGATGTTTAAGTGGCCAAATATTTGCTTTAGTCCAGATGAGGCTACTGAAGGGTTTCAGTAATCACGCTGTACGGGGAATATTTATGGTCACTAGATATTCTCTTCCTCTCTTTCAAACCTTTCTCTGTAACCAATTGATGTTATTTTTCCTGATCATATCATTACTAAGTGGTTTAGCTAAACCATTTTAGAGTATGTGAAGTTTAAAAAAAAAGAAAGAARGAAAAGGAAAAAAGAAAGAAAAGAAAAGAAAAAGAAAAAAAAYTTTGGCTCTCTCTTATCTAATTTTTATAATTGGTCCTAGTATTTAAATCTTTTATAAATAAAAATCTATTATCTCATTCAAATCAGTATTTACCATTAGAGTATATCATTAAATTAATTTGTAAAGACAGGCCTTAGATGAAATTGGAAATCCTGAATTATTCATGATGAGGTCTACTAATTTTACACTATTATTCGTTAAGYGAAACTTTAATGTGTCAGACCAAAAGTTTTTTTTGGCAGGCAATAAATGCCTCAAAACACTCCCTAGAGAACAAAATGTAGCTGTCACATTGAAGATAATGCATTTAATCTCTTTGTTACATTACAGCAATTTTAATAAGCTTTATTGTACTGTTTCCAAAAAGCAACCCTGAAAAAAATTCATTTACTAAGTAAGCAGCACGATGGTCTGTACATTTCTACCCACTTAACAATTAGATTAGTGCTTTCAAAATATTCAAAGGCAGCAGTAAATTCCTTTCATAAAAGCTGGCAAACACAGCAAGCACATCAGTCATTCCTCAAAGGAAAGACGACAGCTACTTTCTAATCTGTAGTGATTTAGCTAAGTTTGGATTCAAATTAAATACAATTTTTAGCCTYCTATTGTAAGTCTTGCTCCCCTCAAGACCCATCATACTGGTGCTTATATTGAAATACAGCATTTTATTACCAATGTGAAATCCTTAAAAATGCTGTCGTCTAAAACGTGCTCCAATTCTCAAATAATTGGCTAAAAATTTGTATCTGGAAATATAGATGTAAATCTAGCTGTAATATATAACTGTCAAAAACAACTATCTGAACCTCACTTCCCTCTCTTACGCCTCAAGGTAGGGCAAACGCAGCCTCCAGTTACTGCAACTTCATAACAAACAGCAAAAGGTCCCGTGAGTATACTGCCGTAATAGGATTAAAGCGCAGATCCTCAGATCCTATGCCGCCTGTGCGCTGATCTGACCCCCAATTTGTCTAGTACAAGCATTCAGATTTATATCACTCAATTACTTTACTGGTAAAAGTACTCATTACTCTTTAAAAGGAAGAGGCTGGACAGTGATGTTCCCTCAAAAATACATCAGAGCCTAGGGAATATCTGCACTCTAGCATTTTATTTAACTTKTCTTCTTCCATCCTTTACAAAAACTGGAAACAACCTTATATATATACATATGATCTGAAACTGCAGYAATAGTATTTGATTTTAACTCATTCAGGACTCTATAAACTGCATAATGTATTTAACATGAGGGATGGTGCATCTGGATAAAATGTTTCAGGTTAAGAGGAGACCGACCAGATGAAATAGGGCCAAATGTTGTGATGACCAGATATCTAAAAGTGAAATCTCCATGACAAACCAATATCAACTCAATCGGYAGCTTGAAGATGACAAAGAATTAATAGATAGAATTTATGAGTGGAATGATATGGACACAATCGGAGAAGCACAAGGTAGAAGACTGTTTATCTAGTTCAGAATAAAGAAGGAAAATAGTGAGTCAACAAATGTACAAGAATAACTGTTTCAGAAGTGCTTCTCACATTGCAGAGAGTTTTTCTTTTAAATATTTTATGGGCAGAGCTGTTATTGCATCACTGCAGATGCATTTAACTTCTTTTCAATAGTTTCCAAGTAAACATAATTGTCTTTAAGCACTCCAGTTTGTAAGACAAAAAGCTGTAAACAGCAGTTAAATACATTCACAAACTGGTTTTGTTAATAAAACTCCTTTCAGACAGCACACACTACGTGTCTTGGAAAAGACTACTTAGAAAGATGAGCTTTGCAGTATTCCCCTGAGGATGAGCAAACATGAATTTTGGTGTSTTTTGGAAGGAAGCAAATATAGAAATCAGAGACTTTGAAATGCTTCATGGCTTCTTCTCCTTCTATAGGTCCCCAATTAAGGACAGATGTTAAACATATGCTTCAGTCTCCTTCAATTTAGAAAGTCAGCGAAGCATGTGCTTAAGGCTTACGTTCTGCACAGGGATCATTGAAGAAGTAGGGAATTTAGTAATAAGTAATACTTAACTCTTAAATAGTAGTTTAGATTAGTAATCTGAAAGTGTTTAACGTAGAAATCACTGTCGTTAGCTTCATTTTAACAGATGAAAGAGCTGGGACATGGAAGTGAAGTGATTTGTCTGCAGACATAGAGAAGTCCAATAAAAGATCTAGAAATAAAACCCTTCCCACCTCAGTCACAGCTCAAAGTTCTGCTCTCTTCCACCGTCTAATAGTGTGAGCACCCCAAACGCTTTATTTAACAGGAAAAGAAAAATAGGGCACTCTGTCAATATTTCTATTGTAGCTCTTCAGATAATTCTCTCAGAATAAGATGGCAATAACTAACAGATCTCAACATATTCTGCAACACATTCTGCAGCAGATCTAGTCCATCGCAATAAATGGACACACTCACTGATTACTTTTTCTATGGAATTATAACCCGAATCTGTCAAAAAGATAGTAGAATCCCTATTGACTCGAGATTTCTTCCTCCTTTATAGTCATCATTTTGGAATTATCCAGTATCCAAATAATCTATATGCCCATGTTTCTGTCCTGAAATAGTTTCCACAGGGACAACAACCCAAATACTTGCAAGATGTTTCTGCCAAAATGCTCCCAAAATGCATGAATGAAAGTACCAGTCAACTATGATGATTCCCAGCATTTGTCTTACAACACAGAAGTTTCATCAACGGCTTCTGAAAAATGGCTAGGGCTAACACCACCCTCRTTTCAGTGTCCTGAAAGACACGTAGGCATTCTTGCACTCATGGTTYGTTTCCACTGTCAGTGCCTTCAGGACAATTTATCTTAAACCAATTAAATAAAATGTTCCCCTTATCTTAGGTTGCGGCACCAGCATGCACACGAGAAGCCTACGCCCGAACTCTGATGTTCCCTCCCCGGTTAACCAGCTACCAAAGCTTTTCGCTGCCTCGTCTCCATCGCCGGGGCGAGCCGCGGCGCCGAATTCTCGGCGCAGGAGCCGGAGCGCCGCGGTAGCTGACGCTGACGTTTCAGCTCTATCCCCAGCAGAGAAAAGGCTAACGTGGATTTTCAGRCGGCAACAGCGCAAAGCGGTTCTAGCAGACAGAGCTGGTGACTAGCTGATTTATATTCTGTATGCGTTGCAAAGCAAGGGGCAGTAATTTTTCAACTGTTACTTCACTACATTCTTGAAAACAGCATCTTAACAAGACTTTGTTACTGCTCGTGTTCGAAAAACTGAGATCCTCAGAGTTCCATTATTTATTTCGTAATTATGTTAACTGTTCCCTCAACAAGAATATTTTTGCTTACTTTTTTTAGATTTCACAGTTTATGTACAGGATTGCCTTTTAACGATTTCTCTCTGGGCTCCCACAAGCTTAATTCACTTGAAAACTGYATATGAACCTCTGTGCCATCTGGTAACTTTTTGCAATGTAATTATCCTGATAAATGTATGCATGCTATTAGACATTTTCCATTACAGAGGTGACTAATGTTGCTTCTATATCTACAAATCTGTCTGCAAATTTCTGTTAAAGGTCCATTTTAGGAAGCTAACAGACTTGTTCATTTACATCTTACTGAAACTYGACACCAAGGTTTTTGCCAAATATTATTTATGTATTAATGTTTATTTACAAGATAGAAAATTGATTTGAATTAAGCACACAAAGCAGTGAAAAAACTCCTAAAAATTCTTTAGTACATTTTTAGTATTCTGCCAAATGAAAATTTGAAAAAAAATACCGTTGCACATGGAAGAAAAAATATTTGAAATATTTTTTCTTTCATTTTGGAGTTTCAGGAAAGCTAGCAGCTGTAGGTCTTATTCAAAGCTCAGAAAAGAGAGCAGACTGAAGTTTATGTCAAAGCGTTGTGTTTTATCTGTGATTACCTAAAACTACTTGAAAAATATCATGAAATCACACTGAGCCCAAGGCCTCCACMCAAACATTCAGCCTTGCACTAACTTAATAGACTGTATCGTACTTCTGCTGACCCTGAAGAGCAGCGACATCCTCATGGACTAAATCGTGACTTGATTTACTCGAACACTACGGTGCCTAAAAGCACTGCAGCACACGGGAGCACACCCGCGCTCGCACCCGCGCGCACACGAGKATCGCGCGTCCGACGCCGGCGGGTCCCTCGGGGCACCGAGGCCGGGGTGACGCTCCTCCCCTGCGAAACGCTCGTGCCGCGCTGCTCGCAAGCAGACTCTGCCCAGCACGTCTCGGAGCCAACAGCCTTACTCTCCTCATCACTGCCCTCCACCCCGCTTCCTTTCCCTTCTCTCTTTCCACTTCTCCAGCCACACTATCCTCTTCCACCCTAGGTTTTCTCTTTGCCTTCACGGCAGTTTCTGGCATCCCAGGGGAGTAAAATTCAAGYCCTTTCTCCAAGGAATACTTATTTATACAAATTAGAAGTTCTCCCATCTGAAATATCCCAGAGCTTCGTAAATCAAGTATTAAAAACTCTAGTCTCTTTTGAAAAGAGAGTTCAAAACGCACGAGCAGTCACCATCTCTGTTACGTCCCAGTCATCCACCCAGTCAAACGTCACCATCTGCAGTCTGCATGAACTTGCCACAGGACAGTCGATCCTGTATGACATCCTAGTCACGGGAATACGTTCAGTGTTTAATAAAAAGCGGAGAATTTGTGAAGTTACAAAAGAAAACCAAAAGGGTGATAGAAGGAAGACTGCTACACTCCATTATCTCCACTGCAGAAACAACAACAGTTTGTGGATTTAGTTCATTTAACATTTGCAAAACTAAGCAATGAGAAACTTGAGAAATGGTTTCTGTGTGTGCTTTTTATAGYCGTATAGTGTGTCATGATATTACTTAAAGTTAATATTTCCCCTTAACCTCATCTTACCAGGAGAGACAAATGTTACAATGCTCAAAGAGCAATAACCTTGGCTTTCAAAAGTGCCTTGGAGCAGCCAGTCAGCGCACTAATGAATCATATCTGAGCTCTTAAAGTATTTAGGCTTTTTTAAACCTTTGAAATATAATCACTTATGTAAATATAAGATAGATGTTTATTATGTAAATTTAAGATCATGTTAAAGATATTACTTTTTATAAGAAATATATCCAAAACTGTTGTATCTGTACTTCCCATTATTTAAAAAAAAAAAAAAAAAAAAAAAAAGATAAAGGCAATGGGGGAAAGCATTTTTCAGAAAGATGCACAGAATTACTGGTCTTGCAAAGCCTTGCCAGCAAACCATAATTCCTCAGCTTTGGCCCTATGTTATTTAGCACGGTGGCACATAATGTTCCTCTGCTTTGATACCTCAAGTTAGGGTTCCCACTGGAAAGCTGTCTTTCAACRTTTTTCTTTTCAGATACATCTGTAGGTATCTAAAACGCAGGAGGGAAAGATGACAGTAAACTTTAAAAAGACTAATTTTATTTGAAATTCACCATTTTGATGTGAGATCTTGATGAATAAATTGAGTATCAGTGGGGAAATTGGAGCTCCAGGACTACAGGTGCCAGTGCAGAAATATATTAGTTAGACAGTTAAAGATCTTTGACRTTTTTAAACTGAACTGCACTGAAAGGGGAAGAGTTTTAAGTGAAACAGTTGGCTGAATTTGACAAAATTAATGCAAAAGTAACACTTTTAATATTAAGACAAGCACGTTTATCTTTGTTTAATTCAACCGTTAGCAGTTTGTTTTGCTGCGGAGCAGCAGCACGCTGGCTCAGTGCTAATTAGGCCAGTCATTATCATGGTCRGGTGCAGACCGCCTTGACGCTTCCCACTTACCTCTTCTCCCACTGCAAGAACGTTTGCACTTTTTATCCAGAGAGCAAGTAGRCCAGGGCAAAAAGGGATCCCGTCTAGGGCTGTTAGCCGAAAGGTCGGAAAGAGAAAGCTCCTACCTCCAGCACTCGCACAGGTGTCCAAAGGGTTTGTAGGACTGGATCTTGCAGCCAGGCCTTCTACAAACTATGAGGGGAAAATGGAACAAAAAACAAGAAAAGAGACACAGTGAAGCTTAATAGTAACAACAACGATGATGATGATGATATTTCAGGACACAAATACAGCTATTAGGRAAAAAAGCCAAGATTTTGTTTGTTTGGATTAAATAATGCATTCTGTGTAAATCTTGGTATGAACTTCTTGTCCGTAGAAACAAATTAACCCATACGTATTTGAACTGGAGAGTATTTAAAACCCAGTATCATAGGACTAATAATTCTATTATAGTGATGCAAAGAATATCACTCCTTGTAAAAACAGGGAATTCCCCCAAAGGCTTTCCCTTCTTCCATGTAAGTTATTGCCAACCAGAAAGCTCAGTCAGGATGCAAATTCTTAGAACTCTGGAGCAGTGTAACCCTTCCACTTCACTCCAACCCCATCTCCTTCCTTTTCAGTTCAGAAACATCTTCCGAGTGTCGAGCTTATGACCTGAGATGTTTTAAGCACAAAGAGAATAAGCACTAAGCTGGCAAGTATTATTGTAATGGGAAGTTACCAGATACCAGCATTCACACAGGCCAGCTTTGTCACATGGTGATGGCTGTGAAAATGATGAAAAAGGGCTCAAAGAACACAGAAACACAGTAGCCTCATACTATAGCAGTAGACCTTACGTAAATATCTCCACAGACAGGCAAATCAGGATGTTTGCCATCGCACTGAAATAAAACAGAAGCTTTCTGTAYGCTCAAAGACTTCAATAAAAATCTTCAGTAAAAAAATAAAAATAATAGTAATTCTAAAAGCAATTGTCACCTTGACTGAACTGTACAACACTTTAGTTTATTTGCCTACAAACTATATAGCATTAAGRATCACAAAATAAAATAAGGTATACAATCCACTTGGCAATTGGCGCCACACAGACTGAATAATTACAGCTGGAATGATTCAACTTGGCAGGAGTTTTCCGGAATGGCTTTAGAAAAAACCCTGAAGGAAAGCTACCTGGCTTCAGAAAGCAAAAACCTGCCCCAAACTCAAATACTACAAGCGTTTAAGAGGGCAGCCGCGTTTTACAGCGTGCCTTGCACCCGGGTCCTCCGACCGCGAGGCTCACGAGGCTCTGGGAGCGCGCTGCGCTCGCCCTGCCCTCCCCAGCCCGCCGCGTCCCGCCGCGTGCCCACACGCCAGGGCACCCACCAGCGAGGAGCTCCGGGCGGCTTTCCGTCCGACCGTGTGGACGCCCACGTGGATATTACTACTAAGTCAGACAGTGTGAAAAAACAAGCAAAAAAAAAAAAAAAAAATCCAATATTTGGCAGCAGAAGTGTGCCCTCTGCAACTAGGAGGAGGAACAAGTGGAAATTTACTCGCAGATTTACACAAACTTGCTACAAGGCAGCTCAGTACTACGCTGCTCTGTGTAGGCACATATCTAAAACGGTTGCAGCACTACCTGTCTGCTTCTGAGCTCAATTTTCCTTTAAAAATTCTGACCCTCACTTCTCTGACACTCATAAAAAGCAAGCAGTGTTATAGTCAGAGTTCAAAAATGCTGCAAAACGTGGGCTATAAGATTTTTTTTTTTTTTTACCTCTAGAACTACACAAACATCAATGAAATAAGGATGTGACAGGTCTCTTGTGTAGCAGCATTCAGAAAGATAGCATCAAGCTACTCAGTAACAAGTTGTTGGGTTTTGTCTCTTGCAGCAGTACTCCRTCTATTCTGTTTCAACCACAAAGTCACTGATTATTTTGCTGATCCCTGTCAAAGTTTTTATAAAAAATATATTGTTCTCATAATATGTATTTATAGAAAAAGTATATATTTTACGTATAATTATATGCAATTGTRTCATGAAATTATAATTATAGGCATCAATTATATTTGCATATGTTATATAGCATATATTTTTTATATAAAAAGTGTTTACACATAAATAAAAGAATTTCTACAGAAAATGACATTTAGAGCAAAAAAAGAAAAAACTTTTTWWAAAAAGTAAGACAGSTGAAGTGGTTTTATAATTCTCCAACAAGTTTTCAGAAAAAAAAATAGGTTAATTTTTAAAACATCTCMGTTAACACTGAATATATTTTTTTCCTGATTTTTTTTTTTAAACCTAGACACTTAATGCCGATAAAAATCCTCCTACAAAAACCATCACGTGAGAATAAAAATTCTTTACACTGGAACTCTTATTTCCCCTTCCAYAGCAGGGCTGCACTCTGCTATAAAGGCGTCTTATAACGGCATCGAAAGCAGCAGCGGAGCCTGGGGAGGCGGCGAGGAGGAAAGGGAGCAGTTTCCCGTTGCGCGGCGGTGGTTTTGGTTTAAAGATTAAAGAAACGCAGCGGGCGCGTTGCAGACGGCCGCCTGGGGCCGAGGAAGCATCCCTCGCCGGACGCACGGAAGAGCTTGCAAACGTTTGGGAGGCACGAAGGGCGCGCTGGTGTAACGCAGCCGGAAGACAGAGAACGAGACCCTTTCTAGGTGATTTGTAGCGTAGGAGTGGCACACCTTCCTCATTAGATTAATTGAGATCTAGCAAAGGGAGCGATTGTGCAGATGTCACCGAGTGCCGTGCAGCTGTCGGCGTCAGGTACGGGGCCGCTGTGTTTAATGCTTACATTGCCGGCGCGTGACAGCCTCAGCGATGAAACGCTAGCTAGGGATAAAGCAGAAATACGGCTCCTTGCTCCGAAGAAATTCGATGGGTTCCAAATCACCTAGAAACAGCTGCCAGGAAATTGGTGGAGTTATACAACCTGAGGTTTTCAGAGCAGCAGGAATAGGTAATTTGCTGGAGTTCAGCAAAAACAGTAAAGAGAGGCCAGAGGGACCCGAGCTGGGTTTGTCCAATGCTCCAAGGGGACATCGAATAGGCTACGTTTCACAACTGAAATATATTCGTTTGCCATTTCAACGAAATACGATTAACCATGGGAAATCAAGATTGATCCCAAGTCTATTTTCTAATTAGATTGTTCGGTGATGAGTCAGGTAGATGTCTACCAGAAACAATGGAAATTGTGGACTTGAAACTATACACTTTCCATAGTAGGTCGCTATGCATTGTGTAGGATTTACTTACGTAAGAGAAAAATTGATTTATGTCAGAYGTTACAATCAGAAGTTATTTTTAAAATAATTTGTATAACCCATTTTCATGCAAGAGAGATTTTTCTCTACATGTGACCAACTTTTTTTAACCTGCTATGCAAGTCTCTTAGCAGCTGAGCTGCATCCAGTGTGCAGAGCCAGAAAACTGAGTAACGATACTCAGCGTTCAAGGTTTGTGATGCTCATGTTACAGTGAGCAATTTATAAATTGACTGTGATCCTCAATAGCATAGAAAAAATTTATTCTATTAAAAACATAAATTAAGACCATAATTAAAGATGACAAAATAGGAGTCATCCTAAATTCTTTCTAAAGTAGCTGCAGCAAGATGCACGCTTTGGCGTTGTCCAGCACAGCAAAGATCCTTGCTGTCCAACAGGATGAAAAACCCCTAGCGGCCGTCAGCGTATGAGCCGCTTTTCCCTCATGTAGCACAAGCCCTGCAAGCGTTTACCTGCAGCTTGCACCTATTTAAAATTTGCTGGGCTTGGACAGAGGTCGTTTTTTCATAAAGCAGCTAGGAGCTGAAAAGTGAGGAAGAGGGTATTGACCTAACCAGACTGTATTCAGTCTTTGGGATCACTATCACAGTCAGTTTCAAACACCTCCCAGACTCACTGTTCTGAGAGAAGAGCAGCATCAGCACGAGGATTTAGAGGGACAAGTTCACTATTATCCAAGAAAATCTGTTTTTATAGCTTTGAATGCTTCTCCAAACTTTAAAGGTGGATCCAGATTAATTATTTTTTCCACTAATGGCCGATTTATCATTGTACTTCTCTGCAAGAAAGTAGTTTATTCATCAATCCTCAAATCATTCTTCCCATTCTGATGACTTGAGAATTAAAGACGTTCATCGCTGATTCCCAAGCACTCGCTGATTATTTCACCAACAGTCTAAGAACAAATATTGAGAAGAGTTCGCATGGTTTATTGTCAAGCTAATTACTTTCCTATGCCATTGTTTAAATTACGTAGAATTGTGTTGACACTGCTCTCTTTCAGCAACCGGACTAACCATATTTGCTGTCTAAGTCAATGTTGCTTTCAGTATTAAYTGCACATTATTAAAAACCCTGATAAAACAGTGACACCCAAATACTAATAAATCTAAACAGACTTGCATTAGATGATTCACAAGAAAGGAAAAAATATAACCACAGGCAATGAATACAATTCCTTCTATCAAATTAGTCAAAATACTCTATGCAGCTTGCTGCCTCAGTGAATTTGCTCAAACTCTTCCTTTAGATATGATTGACAGTATAATGGTGGTTATACATTCAGCCCTCCTTCGGTATATTAATAGAGCTCATAAATGAATATAAAATATTAAGGAAGCTGGCATTCATTACCGTTAAAAACAACCGTACGCACAGAATTCTAATAAAATGGTCAGGCGCCCTGTCGTGGCCAGCAGTGGAGAACTCCAAAAGCAGAGTGGGTTGTGGCCTGTATCTGAACACATACTTACAGATCTTTTTCATAATTGTAATAGATACAGAATATTATATTTATATACATTATAAAGTTATCCATGACCAATTATTCTTCAAGTGGTATTTTTAAATGACCATTTCATCCAGCTCCTCAAACTACTTAGAGTTTTGTTTTCCAGACTTAGTTTTGAAAGGATGTTCATATGCAAACAAATATATCCCATGGATTACTTCAATACATAAGAAAAGCTTSTGATGGCTATGGAAAACATCATATCAAACATAAATGATTTAATCTAATGCTATATGCAAAAGTACAAGAGTTCAAAGTTTCAAAAGGAAAATGTAATTTTCACTGATTGCTTTACTGGAGGAAACAAAAGTTGGGGTTACTGAATCATCTAGGTGGCAATGGAATGTGAACATTTTCACTGTACCATTTTAAACATTTYATTTCCTAAAAAATTTCACTTTGCCCTGATTTTTTTTTCAATCTCTAGATAAAAACAGAGAATATACAGCAACAGAACTGTGAAAATGCATCCCTAAATTTAGATTGCTGCTTTATGTACTCAAGTTAAATTTTCTCTCGTGTCTGCAGGACTTGTCCAAAAACATGAAAAGGGTTCTTGCATGAAATCACTTCTCTTGCTTCTGAAAAATTGGTACCAAGTTTTGTACTGCAGAACAGCAACAACTTTCCACTATTTCATACCTTGTATTTTCATGCAGAAATGGACTTACTAAACTATGGTCTTAAAAGGCAGCATTTAGCCTCCCTTAAAAGCTTACATTGGGGGAAAAAAATAGCAAACACTTACTTTGCAGCAAACTACTACAGAAAATAGATTTCAGCTGAGAATTGACATGGAGTCCTTTACCACCGTGGGAAACGCACAGGATGTTGTAAGGTACCTCTTTGTCAGGTTATTTTAAAGCGAGTAAATTTAAGTAGTCAAGCCTTCTGAAATGCAGTGCATTTCTGAGGTAATCATTTGTAATTCACGTATTTGTGAACTCACGTGTACCCCTTGCCACATTGCTCCATGAAGCAAGCAAAACGAGCGTGACTGCTTTGCTTTGCCACATTATGGTCGAGGCAGTGCACCCTGTGAAAAGCTGCCRCCACCACCAAAGGAAATCCATAGTCCATCAGTGTATTAATGCCTGTTTGGGGTGAGGAAGAGGGGAAAAGGAATCATGCATACTTTTCTTTGTGACAGGCATCAAAGAAAAACATATAAGATAAAGTAATGGGGCACACTTTTCCAAAGCAAGCATGAAAATAAATGAATAAAAACCTTTTTGTTTGTTTTTTAAGCTTTTAGTGTATTCCTTTACCTGATTCTATATGGGAAGCGCACAAGCAGAATTCATCTGGAGATGCAAATATATTTTGCAGACTCAGGATGATATTGGTTGGACACCTACTTTCTCCTCAAGATTCTTTAGRGAGTCAAAAATATTTTGTGCTGCTGTTTTTGTGGAGCTTTTCTTTGGCTTCTTATTTGGTGTAGRTCAATGTGAACCAGATATCATGCTTTATACAAATGCCTTTGTAACATTTGGTAGTGCAAATCYCATAACTAGGGAGTAAGTTGAATATTATTACAGCATTCTGGCCCCACTGCTTCCTAGATGTKTGCTCTAGTATTCCTCTCCTTCTAACTGAATTAGTTTTCCAATGGAAAAAATCTTTTAAATTAAAGAGAATTTTTTTCTCYAACCATATACAGAGTGTGCATTATCAAAGAACATGAATCATTTCCTTTCTGATCTTCAGCAATTACCACCGCATCCCTGGTACTACACAGATGTTCACAGTGATGCTTAAATTTCAGGATGTCCARTGGATTTCAACGATTACTTGGCTATTCACGCATGGCAAGTGCATGAATAATTTTTATAAGGTCAGAACAAAGAATACACGCCTTTATTCAAGTTTCTCTCCAAAGCACAAGAAAACAATTCAAACTCTCCTTGTTATGGTCACAGAGAAACTGATGGCATCAAAAGTGGAAGCCAAGCAGGTGAAAATTGTGGGGTGTGATGAGAGTGTGACAAGTGTATGGCGAGCCATATACTCTCTCTCTCTTTCGGTAGGCTCCAAGGTAGGAGAGGAGAGAGATGGGAGGACAAAATAAACAAAAAACACTACAGGACCTCTGACGTTTCCATGACTTTCTTTAATCTAATCAGAGGTGCTTCTAGTGATTTCAAAGAACTTTGGCAGTTGCTTTATCAACCTGTGTATCCGTATGTAATCCATTAGCCTGAATAGCTGGGCAAGAAAGAAAGAAGGAAAAAMTATACATTCTAGGGTTAATTCTATTAGCTAAGCAAAAGCTTCACAAAGCTMAGCTTGCTACAAGCTTTTACTGTTTTCAGAAATTATTCTGAATGGCACTGTCATGAAAGAGATTTGCAGAAAACTACTAATTTTTTAAAGTGTTATATCAATTATGTCTCTAGTGCTTGCAATTATGGAGTTTTGAGAAGCTGAAGTAATAACATGTTCTCATTAATTTATACAGCAATAACAATTTTGGCATGAGGTTAGCACTGCAAGCCAATAAAACAGATGAGCAGGCAAAACTGTCTCTCACTGAAAAGACAATAGGCCTCTGTAGGCTTTCTTGCAAAGTCCATAACTAATAAGTATTTACACAGAGTGATTGATCAGAAGACCTTCACCAGCCTTTTGGGATATGTGTACAWGGAAGGCAGGCTTCCAGAAATATGACAAGAGAAGAATTGGTCGTGGCTATACACACGCACACACTCCCTCCCTCTCAGTTTTGCTACCGTTAATGATATACAGGTAAAGTGGAGAAAAAAATGAAAATATTATACAACAAAATACTGAGGCTTAAACATTCTAAATGAAAAATATAGGCAATGTGATTTCTGCATGCACCATTTGCTTGGATTTAGCACCACACTTATTTATGCTTATTTTACTTATTGACATTTTCAGCTATTCTCTTTAACAGTGAGATATTGTTTAATCCTTTTTCAATGGAGTATGAGCCCCTTTAATAGGGAAAAAGAATACTTATCAAAATGAATTAAACTTAACCTTTTGCAGCAAAGAAAGTATAATACATGCATATCTATCTACAACCACACGCAGATACTCTACATCCCTAAACACAAACATTGACATTTTTCTGCTACAAAAATCTAATTAGATTTTATTAGATCTGTGGATGATCTAATAGTGCTCTTAGGGATGACAAGAACGCTTATTTGGGTAAAGATTTCAAGATCAGATCTCCTAAAAACAGAAGTGTCCATTCAACTTCTTGGTCCACATTTCAGCTTTCTGCCAACTCTTTTTGATGCTTGCTATTTCCCTACACATCACTTCTTAGCTATTTGTCACTGCCTTTACTTTAAGTGAAAATAAAGACACATAGACAGAAAGAAGGCTGGAAGCAAACTCGTCTTGCTTCTCTTTGCCTGTGCCTCCTGGAAGCGAAGAATTTCAGCTAGTAGCTAGATTTATATAAAGAAGTTGTCACGGTGGACCATTTTAATCCAGGGTAATTGGTGCCATTATTTCTGTTGTTCAATTAACAAGTATCTTTCACTGAATATGCACACACACTAACAGACGTGTTTCTGTATTTATTTTGCATGAAGCGTTTCTACCGATACTCACAAAAATTTAATGAGTACACATAGACAGCATGCAATGAGGAGCTGTAAGAATAGGACTTTGCAGTGCAGACTAACATGGTGCAGCTAAGGCTCTTCCCCTGTCCCTCAGAAGATCAAAGCTCCTGTCTTCTCCCATTGACACGGCATGAGAACGGATGGTGGTTGCTATTATAAAGCTACTGCAAGTCCACAGTAGGTGTAAAGCTTTAGAACAAACATTCATTAGACTCCAAACGCTTAGGAAACACATTAATATAAGAGATGTTAAGTGAAAATAGTTTTTCACAGGGTCACAATGGGAAAAAAAAGTAGTAAAGAAGCTACAAGTCTGTGCAGTGACATCCTCAGGGCCGGCTTATCACTGATGCTTCTGTACATGAATCCTGACACCCTGATGTGTTTCCTCCTCATAGTGATGAGGAAGATGATTACGAAGGAGAAAGAAAATTCCTATTCATTAAGCATTTCAAAATGCTCTAAAATGAAACCTRTTCAAGTCAAAGGCAGCTTGATTCCTTATTTTCCTGATAGCAATTAGACCAAGGTGACAGGTTTTGAAAAAAATCCCATGATGACACTTTCATCTAGACAAACTATTTTTTTTTCCCCCGTAGCATAGCTGAATGCAAGGTATGTGAAAGTGTGTGACAGGCTAAGGACAACAGCTTATGGCTTGCAGTAACAAACTCTCGACTTGTAAAGGATCCAGTTACAGTAGGTTTAAGCCTTTACTCATAACCTCTCCAGAAGGTCTTGTCACTGATTGAATCCTTGTCATAGCAAGGTGTTTCTGTTCTACCTTATGCTCAAATGCCAGATGCTTTTCTCAGGGCTAATTAATCAGAGGGTACTTGTTAATTAGGTGACTTCATTATGTCTAGATAGCTATATGAAACTGCCTTTGTATCTCTGTCCTGTTAGTTCTCATAATTGCTTAAGGAGGTAAAGCCTGTGCGACGCAGCCGCGTGTTGTGCAGCAGAGTCAGCGGGAGCCTTCCTTGATGCTGCTTAGTCCATCTGTCACACAGAGCACTTCAGCACAGCATACATTTTACAAGCAGCTTTTCCATTACTGCCTGAATTTTCTTCGTCTCCTCAAGTATTTTCCCCATTTGTCAACACTTGAAATACAGGCCAGGCTACAAACCAGCTTCTAAGTTATAGACTRTGATAGAGTTTGCATTAAGAGGAGACAATTGCTTTCTTTTACCTGAGATAACTTAAGATTCTTTTCCATCTTACTGATACTGCTCCATTTTATCTGTGGGCAAAGTTTCAGGTAAGAGCGATGAATAATTAGAAGAGAAAAAACACTATTATGACTATCAAGCTTTTCAAAATAGTTACATAGGTTATGACAATACTGAGATGCTTCCAACAGCCACAAAGTAACTTCCAGACATATGTTATGCAGAAGAACAGAATATGAATATTCAACCAAAAAAAAAAAATTCCCGAAAGATGTATTATTCCATCAATCAGTACTACAATTCGTGGCTATTTTGGAAACTAAAATCTACATTATTTCATAAGAGTGTGAATAGAAGGAAAAAAAGAAAAGGAAAGAGATCTACGCCTTTATCACTTTATCACAGTTCTCAACTTTAAGACAATCTTAAGACTGAAAGGATCACCAAAGGGCATCTGGGCCTTCATTGTGCCCCAGCTATAGGAAAACAACTTTTGAGAGTCAATCTGCTCACTACATGATAGAAGTCCCCTAATCTTCCTAAGAAATTCTAGTTCTAAAATTATTAATAGTAAGCTCTCCCCCTACTTGTTTCAGATTTCTTAATTTTTATGTTCAGCCTTCATTCCGTCTGGATTTTGACTCACACTGGTCAGCCTTTATAGCTCCAACCCTAATCCACAGAGGGCCAGCCTTCTTGCACATACCATTTTCCCCTTGCTGCCTCCCACATATGTATGTTTCTGTAGAGCGGAAACCCGGGAACCTACCCYAGATGGTGGCCACTCTTCATTCCAATAGGATCCTCGCATGGGAGAGCGCCAGGATGCAGGGGACACTATAATGCACAGACAAAAACCAACCCGCAGTTTCATTCAGTGCTTTCTGTAGATTTTAAGGGCAAATTTTAACAATTATCATTTGCTTTAAAGGCCTCATCTTCCTTCTCCTCCCATGCCTCCGCTCCTGGAAATGCTGGCTACCCTTAAGTTCAAGTATATAGGAGCTAACAACTGCCTTGTACTAACCTATTTTCACACATTATTTAATTCATCTGGATTTACGGTTTTGATAGAGAGAAGAAAATGCAYCTGAATGAAGTCTGAGTTACGTTCCTCCCTCCCCTCACTGAAAGCTAGATTTTACTACTATTATTAAAAGAAATCACTACAAACAATATGACTGTAGTATTCACGTACTGCCAGTAGCCACAGTATGCAAGAACTGAGATGGAAAATAAGATGTTGCAGAAGCAGAATGGGCTTTAGCTTACCAAAAATAAAATAGCAAAAAAGATGAGGTCACTCTGTACAAATGCTTCAGGAAGAAAATACCAGGGAAYGGAAAAAAGCAATATTAACAGCAGAACAAACAACCATTAACCAGACACCGATGTTCCGGAAGCACCTCTGAACTGGAATATCGAGGCAAATCATCTAATATTGTGTGACATAACTGTGGATGGTAATGGGTAATTTAAGAAATTTCTTTAGATTTTGTGTTCCCATTTGATTAGGACTGGGTCTCTTAAGCTTATTGAARTGTTGACATCCAAGATAACTGCAGTTTTAATGGCATAATGCAGCACAYGTATTTTTTGATTTGGTGCTATACAAATAGACATGAAAAATATCCTATTATTTCATATTGAAGATGGAAGTTTTTCAGTTTATTCAAACTAGTTTAGGTAAGGCTGTGTGTATATAACRTAGATATTTTAACAGTAGATCTAAAGCTATCCACTTCTACCTTCATGTACATACATACACGCAAGATACAAATAACACAGGCCTTTGAAGTCGTGCTTTTACAGCAAGTTCAATCTGGTAACGTCTCAGTTATTCTTTCTGAATTAGTTTGCTCCTGAACATGTACAGATGATACTGTGGATTAACACGTGATGACTTAATTCTGAGGGGAGAACGCATGAATCATGTAATCGTGTGCACAGAACAGTGTATCTCACGCTCATATCACTTCGCAGTCAGGCTCACAGCCAAGGGAAAGCAGCACGGGGCCGWTCTGGACCCAGCTGCTATCTGAGCCGCTGATGGCTAGCGGTCGCGAACCGAGTCAAAACCTCACCACGCTGTTCACACAAGGTTGCCAAACACCTACCAAAGCCATCAGTAAACCTGGCTACATTTAGCAATCRTTTTCCACAACCTCTGAGCATTACTTCTATCCTGCCCGCTGTGCCCCCACTTCCCAGGTTCTGATGGTTAAACGATCAGGTTCCTGGGGAGGTCTGAAAGGAGGAGACCTGCAGAGCTCATTGCCGCCACCCAGCCTCTCCTTCACCGTTTCGTCTTTTCAGCCAGGTCTTATCTGGCGGTTTGTTAAGCGTGCCACAAAAAATAATTAGTACTTTAGAGAAGGACAGAAGGTTTAGAGGAGAAAATCTGCACGTTGGATAAGGAAAGATTCGTAGATACGCTCTCTTTCTCTTCACTAAGCTGCTGAAATCTACCATGTTGCTACGATAAGGCAATCACAGCATATTTTGACAACATGCATATATTACATTTCTCCACAACCTCTGAGTAACCAAATTTTTCCAGGGATCTTTATCTATTCTTTTACCAAGAGCAACATGAACACCACTAAATTACAGCACCAAACCAAAAATAGCTTTTAACATGTTCTGTCTGTTCTAACCTAACAGCTGCCCCATGACCATAAACATTTCACATCCGTTTTCCAGTCAGAGGCACAAATTTTGTTCTAGGACTTACCTTTCCCTCTATAATCTTAGAGGTGCAGAGACTACAGTGCTGTTAAAGAATTAAAAATAATTTCTATTGATGTCTTTCCTTGCCAGAACATTACCTTTACTAAAATCTGCCTTTGAGTTGAGCTCTAGTTTCCAAATATATTTTATCTTTTTATTTCCCAATGTAAGAAGTAAATTAGCTCAGTGAGCTAACTGAAACCAATTGTTAAAAAAAGTAAAGAAAAAGTTACCAGTACTGAAAAATCAAAGTTTTAGAAAGTAAATATACAGTTCCTTTTAGAGAAAAATTTCTCTACTACCTTCTTGAAATGGTTCAAGCCATTTTCTATTTCTTGCTGATTTTAAGTGAAACCTAAACACAGCCAATTAGGATACTTTGGAAGTAAACAGTGTACAAGCTGGTAATAAAATTGTGCTCATTGGGCGATTATTTAATCAGTTCTTACTCGTGAAGGTTTCTTCATAACAGACGGCATTTAGGAAGCCAATCGGATCATTCTCGTTATCAGACTAAGATTAAGCAAGTGCAAACAGTGACTGACGATAAAATTTACAGCTTCTATTAGATGATTTGGGTATTACCTGATCTAAAGTCTAATATAATTTGGGTTATAAGATTAACGCACACTGAAAAGCAGAACAATTTCCCTCCTCAATCAAGGCATATTTAAACAGATTTAAACAGCAAATGCTATTGCTCTTTTAGATGAATGACATTTCGGGTAATTGCTAAGGTAAAGGACAAGGAATTGTTATATTTGATTTCCTCCCAGTTTTTGACAAAATACTTTCATTTCTAATGCTTACTCTTAAAATGAATCTTCTACTTAAATTTATGATCGAGTTAAAAAGCACAGAGCAGCCAACGGATTTTCAGCTGTTCTCTCTCTCGGTGTTTAGATCTACAACACGCTGTACAACAGTGGCTGACACCCCTGTTGAGTCTGCTGACAGCTACAGCGCTGTGCTAACTCTAGAGTCAGTCTCCCTATTTCACATTCTGAAAAGATGACACTTTGCACTAAGTTTACTCTTGTTATGAATAATATGCTGCCTGTTAACATAAAAGAACAAAACCCTACTTTTACAAAGAGGATTGTGTATCTTGGTATATTTTTCAAATATACTCAGCATCCAGAAATGTCACTTCATGTCTGGATGTGTGAGAAAACGATAGGAGAAGTAAGAATATGAAAGAGCGAATTCCTGGTTGCAGGCCAGCTTTTGATGAATTCTCTCAGACTCGCTTTTTTTTTCCCCAAGAAAAAATCTTTTCACTTCTAGACAAGGACAAAGCTCAGCATCTCCTTCTCCATACCTTACAGCCCTGAAGAAGCACATACTTGTGAAATTGCCCTTCACTGGGCCAGAAATACTAAACACGGGTACCATCAGAAAAAAAGGGCTTCTGGATTTCATAAGCACCCAAAGCATCCCCTCAATTATGCCATATATACCAAAGATTCACAACTCCAGTGCTGCTTTTGTAAATGAATTACATTTTAGTGCTCAAATCTTTCTGAAAGGACAGCATAATTAATCTCTGTCAGAGTTTTGGCTATCCTCTCACCATTACATTGGCCGAGTACCTCCAAAGGAAGAGYATTCAATCGGTGTATTACGCCCGAGGGAGGAGGTGTATTCTGGGAGAGCCAAAGCAAAGGAGATAAACAGCTATTTATGCTTTAAAAATACTCACTGTAGATTACTTATCTTACAGGAAGAAGTTCTTGAAGCTACCCTCCAACAACAATTTTTTCTGAAAACATTTCTCCCCCCCGCAGCTTGAACACGTGTTACGTAAGTAACACTACTGTGGCTCAGGAAAAAAAAAAAATCAACAGAAGATCCATGCAACTACCATAACGACAACGCTAAGACATAATCTGATGCTTCAGATTGCCCATCAATAYGCTTTGTTTCTAAGTGCCCCTTCCTGGGAGAGGTTACCTTAGAGGATTTTGTTCTGATGGCAAAAATACAAAGGTTGCACTAAGTCACTAAWGCATTCTGTTTCTTCAAGCTTTACTCTACCATACAGTCTAAACACTTACAGTTTTATATGGCCAATCCAAAMATTAACTATGCATGTGCTACAATACACGATATCAGAATGAAACATGCTACATACTAGTAAATGGAAACTATTTCAAGRGGATACTTTTTTTTTTTTTTTGCTTACACTAGAACATATGTCTTAAATAGTGTGAGCTCTTCTGCGTTTCTGCAAGGGGATAATTCTYCTACATAGTTGTATTTCCTCGTGTCAGGATTCAGACTCAGTGCTTCTACTTACACTCAGTCGCTGATTCAACACAGCACTTCTCAGTTCCCGAGTCTATAGTCGAAGCACTGTATTTGACGGTAGTGCAAATGAGTGAGTATTTGTCTAATTAATACTACATTATTATATTGATAATGTATTTGTCTTCTTATAAATATCTTGTATGTCCAGTGTCTAATTTAAATTTTCCCTGAGAAGTGAGAGAGAGTGAAAACATTCCTTCATCGCACAAGACCTCAGAATTCTTCTCCTTGGCACGGAACAAACTTTGGATAACAAGTTCTTTATCTCATGAGATTTACCAGCTAGATATTATCTACCTTCCAGCTGATGTCATGCATTTTTCTCACGTGACACTGGCCAAATGTTCAAGTGTGTCATGGGATAAATGTCCAGAAATGGCAAGAKCAGCATTCTAAGAAATACAGAAACATAATCACCCACAGCATGCTGCCCTGGAGAGCTCATTCTTGCATAGAATGATTTTTACAAAATCACAAGTGATGGTCTTTATTCCTCAGATTAGTCATTTATTTGTTATTCTTTGAAGTTTATGCAAACAACTGCAACTATGCTTAGTCAAGCAGAGAAAGGGAAAACTGCTAATCTGCAATTGTTGCATGCATCTGTACGCATCATTCCAAGCTCATTGAAAAAAATAATAAAAACCTCACAGCAATAAGAAATATCTGTATTTTAGAGGGGCAAACATGATTTTCTGTTGACTTTAGATCCCTTTAAAGATGTCACACAACAAGGTGTATTTTCAGAAAGTCTTAGTACATTTTGGAGAAGCCTGAAAGAATTGCTGTGATTTTTAGAGGAGAAGTTGACATTGTTATTACAGATGCATTTAAACACCATCATCACCATCACCACAAACACAGCTGTAGTAAAACAAAAAGTAAATCCCCGCAGCTTACAATTTCTAATCTGCCAAGTGCAGAAAAAAAGTCCCAAACACATCTGACATTACATTTTAAGGCTTATAATAATACTTTCAGTTACTTGGATYAGGAGCGCAAAGAATATGACATAACGTAACATACAGCTGAATTAGGAACAGAGAACTGCTTTTAGCTCATGCCAGAGAGGTTTCTCCAGTTACTGCTGCTTCCTTGGTGACATACATCGACCAATTCTAATAATAAGATGGCTGGAGGTAACATTTCTTGAATATCAGACGTGCGCCTGCGTGTGACAGCTGACTGCAACATTCACACTGGTTAAGGCTGCCTGCCTGAGGCAATATCCCTATTTTGAGGGGAATTAAATAAGAAATATAAAAGTGAACAATGCAACCAGCTCAATGAGTGTGTGAAACAGACATAATGAACAAAACCAGAAAAAAAGACCACTACTACTAATAAAAAAAAAGCAAAAAAAAGAAAAGAAAAAAAGAAAAAAGAAAAAAGAGACAAAAATGAGACAGCATTGGTGGGAGTAAACAAAAAGGTGTTATGACACTCCAAGCTGCCCAGAGTCTGTAGTCACTCAGATTTCTCTTTGAATGTTCATGACAGTCTCAGCAAGCATTGCCTGTGTTTCAATACCTCTCATGTAAACAAAATCAGAATAAGCAAGCAAGATGTTTTCTTTTAGATATATGGTGACAAAAACAGCAAGTTATCCATRAATTTTATGATCCTGGTACTTTTCCATCCGCCTTGGAACCTACTGATTTTATCTATATGCAGCTAACATTTCAAGTTATGAGAGCTTGGATATAATTCACAAACAACCTACTCYAAAGATAATTTCTTTGGTGCCTAAATTTACTTCCTTTTACAGTTTCTGTATGTCACCTTTTTCTCCCACACTATGAACATGCCATTCGAATCTCRCTTCACAACAACTCCCAAAACATTTTACAATAATATTAAAATGTTTAAAAGGCCAGTGGCAGCATTAGCATGGTATCCTGCCCGCCCAACTACACTACCACGGCTAGAGTACTGTGCAAGTTTTGGAAAAGAGGTTGCAAGATATTATACTCYTCAGTGGTGTTATCATTTGCAGTTGCCACAGTGATATGCACCTTCAGGGACATCATGAAAACAACGGCTTATGAGTCTTTCAGTCACACGAATGCTGAATTACTTGTTAAGATTGATTCTTGCTTGAGGGGGAACATTTCACTGGCGCGTGCCAGTTCCTGTGCTCTAAACCTCCCGTTCAGGCTGCGACCTTTCCAGCACCACCGACCAGAGGTATYGTTCGGTAAGCATATGGATTTCCTATGGAATTTTTTGTGGCTTATTGGTTAACACAACCAAGCTTTTCCAGCAACTGCAACAGCTCTAGGATCTCTCTTGCTACCCTTGCGGAGACTTAGTTTAAAAGCACGAGCTCAGACTGCAGTATGGAAAGATGGGACACATATAGCCTCTTTTATTTACCCATCATTTTTCTGTCATTCTAATCTGAACTGGCCAATGAATTTAAAAGTTAAAGGGCTTACAGACTTGAAGCACACAGGCAGGTGTACAGACTAGGGATATACAAGATATATATCCTTATATAGAAGTTTCCACAGGAAATGTGTTTTTTTTGTTTGTTTGTTTGTTTTCTTAATTTTATACAAGCCATCACACTAGTGTGGATATCAATTCAAGGTCCTGACCTTGGTTTCCAGAGGCCAGCCACAGCCTAGGCTGCAATAACTTCCCAAGTTCAGGGAAGTCAGGGGAAAACCCCTGACTTTTTAATGGAAGGAGAGAGGGATTGAGGAAGGAAGTTCTTCACATAATGCTATCAAAGTTTATCCTCTAGGAAACATTTCACTTAGAAGAACCTGGAATAAGTCTAACAAGGCTTTTGTTTTTAAACAAAATCTGTGATAACAACAGCTGACCTGAAGAGCAATCATCTTGTACTTAACATTCTACAAGAGTCTTGAAGTACCTGACCATTGTTGAGAAAAAACTGAAAGCCACACACACAAAAATGAGATAGGAATACTCTGCAGCCAAGGGACACCATAACTTGCATAAGAAACAATGAATATACAAACACAAAAACATTGATGTGGCCAAGAATTTGTTCATAAGACCTTTATAAAAGCATGCAATGAATGTAAAGCGTCACTATGTTGTCTTATAAGTTAAATGGCAAGGTGGGAGAAAATAAATTGATGTGGAATTATTTTAGGAAAGGTCTCTAGATTCAGTATTCCACTGGCCATCTTAACGATACATAAATGACGTACCAATGTTAGAGAGAGTAATTATGAAGACTAAAATCATGAACGAGAAGGTGGGAGCGGGGGCGTCGCCAGACAAAGAGACCTCCACGCAAAYGCAGATTAGGAGCTGATTTTTGGACCAATGGTTTTCTGTAGTTTAATCTGTCCATATGTAGCCAGGTGGTAGCCAGCTAGAAAAATTGCAAGGGATTTATCTTCCTCTACTTTCCTGTGGAAATCTCCAACTGCGTAATAAAATATTGAGAACAGTTACAGTAAGATCAAACAAGTACGACTTTGCAGGGGATAATCATATCTATTCTAAGTATGTGAACAGGCTGCTTCCTTGATGACAAGCTAAGAAGCTGATTTCAAGCATTTCCTGGGACAAAGCATGCCCGACGATACGCATTCTAAGTCCAAAAAAATCTTTGTCCCTCCAGTTACCTTTCTACTCGGCCTTAGGAAAGCAGGTCTATAAAAAAAAAATCTGTTAAATGTTTAATACAAAGGGCTTTATTTTTATATGACACTTTCATATGTCAATAGCACAAAATGCTTAGTAATCAAGACAMGAACAGGCTAAAGAGAAAAGACTAACTTTTAAGGCAGCTGATTGRGGGCTCGAGAATGAGAAGACAGAGCAGAAGAGGAGACTAAAGGAGGAGTTAAAACAGAATGAAGTAGACAAAGAACAATCTAAATCCACATAATCCCCAGGAAATAACTAATTCCCAAGCAAGTTATATGAAATATGAAAATCAGAGGAAATTCATACAAGGCCTATATTTTATATTTTATAGGCCTTGTCCTGTTCGTGTGTTGGCTGGGCAGAACTCTTTCAGGGTGGTTCTTCAAGGTGCCAAAGGTTTTGGGCACCACCACACAGCGTGGTGCCTTCATATGCTACTCTAAAATACGTTCCCACACAAAACYAACACGTCAAATTGAGATGTCCTACACTCTGCTTGGGTGACCTTGTAGAAATACAAGAACAGTCCTGCTTACAAGCCTTTCTATATATTTTTACTGTAGACGACTTTACTGTAGTTAGGATAATTTTTAGCTCTATTTTGTGAATCTTGCGTGAAATACAAATTTTCAGGTTATATTTGCAGTTCACAATGTAAGGATTGGCTTATTCTCTTGTGACAAGGTGACTTACCTTTATTCGCCTGGAGAAAATGTTCTCTTGAGACTCTGCACAGGAGAAATAGTATTACCATTCCTGTGAAACCATCATGAATTGTGACAGCTGCTTGACTTCAGGGAAAGTTTATGAAAATACGGGTCAGAAATAGATTGTACTCATAGTTTTGTTTTCATAAARCATAATAATTTTATAAAATTACATGTAGGAAGACTGTACCAGGTCTGGCCATCTAACACTAAAATTGAGAGTGATATACTATTTCTAAATTACACACATTAGACTYGAGAGGAAATCTGGAATTACTATTAACTGAGAAAACTTTCACCAACAAAACACCATTTTAGTCAAGTCCAGGAATATAGAGCTACTACCAGCTCAACCAYCATGCCAGTTCTCAAAGGTTTTTACACGTTCCTGCACAGCATACTCATAGSTTCTCATTCAACAACTTTAAGTGAATATATTTCATATCTAAAACTAAGAAATGACAAGTATCAATCGGTAATCACTGCTTTTAAAAGTTTTTAAAAACCTCTTTTCTTAGAGAAGAAAAAGTGAGTCACAATCATCTTGCAGACTAATCTGTTGATAATTACGTAAATTATTTATCTCTACATAGAGCTCAGATGCTGAAGGTAAAGGAATTCTGAAAGAATAGGTGGACAGAAAGAACACATGGAAATAAAAAGTTTAAAGAACCTTTTTTGAAAAAGAACATTCCCAAATGAAAATTTTTCTGTTTTCCTTCAAACTTTTACTCCTCTCACCTCTCCCTTCCTGCCCTGATAAAGAAAAATAACTGTCGGGGTGCCTAAGTCTTGTTTCTCTGTATCACACGATATTACAGTGTTCAGATAAAACGTAACAGATAAAATTAAGCCCTGTGGCTCCAGAYGGGTCAGTGAATCATAACATCAAGAATGATAATTTTATAAGAAACAGTCTTAACTTTAAGAAAGAGTCAAGATCCTTATCAAAACCATTTCAGTAGAAAAATGAGTCCTTATCAAAGCAGTATTAGTGCCTATTTTAAAACAATATAGATGAGTATTGTTGATCTTAAAAAACAATCTCCACTTTTGAAATACATCAACTCTCTTATTTTATTTCACCCCTTCAGGAAGCTTGTCTAGRTAAGTAAGATTAGACTACTTACCTTCCAAGTCTGAATCAGAATTAGAAGGTCACATTAAAGCATAATCTTTCCTTTTCGTTTGCATTGCTACAACTATTAGAGTAAGAGCTGKCAATACCTCATTTCATCTTTATAGTTAAACTATTCCCTCCTCGCTTCCCTCTTTTTGTCATTTTCATAACAAATCTATATATACATATAGCTTGCATTTCTCATTGATTCATTCATAGAAAAGTATCAGTTCTGCTACTTCAGTATAGTTTATTCTTTTTTCTCCTAAGAGATTAATACTCATTGAAGTATTAAGGGAAACATTCTGCAAATGGGCCTTTAATTCTTCCATGAAAATCCAAGAACAAGATGAAAATTATATTTATACATATATTTACTGTGCAAGTGCTGAGGCTATGCTGTTTGAGGGCCCAGCACACAACCAAACTATATGTTGTTGCTTGACCAAAACTTATGCTTAGTCCAGAACTTGCAAGAAGACTTGGGGCAAAGGAAGTGAAACACACGCACATACACGCACAGAAAGCTCTTTTAGACTTCCTCTGTTTGAGGGTTTAACTCCTGAAAACAAGTTATGCTTAGATATTGCAGGGCTAATGAACTCCATAATCAGAAGACAGTATCAGCTAGTAAAATGACTGCAAACACCAGAAATGATCACATTGTAGTACCAATGCTTATACAAACCTTAAAATTTGATTTTTCTAAAGACTGTTTACATTYCCGCTTATAGTCCAATTATATCACAGTGTATCTGCAGATTTAGTTATTTCCAATTTAGAAAGTAAGCTAACAATTTAAACGATAGCTTCAGGAGGCTCCTCCAGAGCCTCCAGAGCACTCCTAACACTTGTTTGGTGGTGGTGATCATTCAGAGCAGACTTCACTGAAGTGAATGGGAACTGACGAGTCAACAGGCTACTTTTGCTACTACATCTTCCTCCTCCATTTTTCAAGACCATCATATCATTTCTTCTTTTAATCATATTCCTTTCCTGGAAAGGGACCGATTCCATTTCTGGGAAAGAAATGCTTTAAAGGGCACCATGAGCTGCCCTGCTATTTGCATTAATATTGCATTGCAGAAACTGTTAGAAATGTGTTCATTTAAGCACTAAATTAATTACTGTACAATTAAAGTAGCTTTAGCAGTGAGTTAAAGCAGAGTATTTCTGCTCTTTTTCCATTTACAGTAGCCCTCKCATAGAAGCATATAGGCAGAGATAGGCAAGTTGCCACTTATAAATGGAGGAATCAAACATTAAGAAAAAAGGCTCAAGGCATGAACTTGCCAGTATACTCCACAATTTATTCTCATCAATTCCTAAAACAAGCTATGGCTTTAAAACAACGACAAAACAAAGGCATAACTGGTTTCTTAAAACTTGCAGTGTTATCTCCAAGATAACCTTCTTTTGGTCGAATCTGGTCGAAGGATGGAAACGTTATTTAAGAAGGGAAGACAAAACACACGGAGCAAAAGATTGAGCATAAAATTTGTTTCCATAGAAATCTCATCCCTCAAAACAGTGATAGAAATCACCATGACAACTAACCTGAAGATGCAGATGCAGTCTTAAAGTTTATCGTGGTTTAAGGATTAGAAAACTGATCAGACTACTGCAYCAGCAGTTATATCCCTCTTGGAAAAAAGGGGCAAGTTGGATGTTTTTTTAATTACAAAATTGTTTTGCCATTAGATAAGATCTATTAGTAATTTTCTCTCCTAAAGGAGAAAATTTCACACAGATTTATGATTTTTAAATGTTTGTTTCAGCTGACGGCATTTGTGGCAAACAAAAGGCAAACCACCAGGATATTCTTGAGACGGTTGTTTGAGAGCTCTCTGTATAATACAGTCAAGAAACCAGTAGAAGAGAAAAGAGTTAAAATGAATTCTATTCCCATTCTAAACAATATTGATAATATTGTTTTGTGCAGCCATCTCTTTTAAAGAAATCAGTGCGACTATACCAGTGGGGAATCAATTCTTTTTTCCTATTATGAACCAACTGCTGTCTTTTCTGCTGCACACAGTTAAATTTTGAGTCTCAGCTGCCTTTAAATCCTAACCATAGAGATATTTTAGATTTGTTTGGTTGTAATTCTAAAATAGTATAAATAATCTGACAGTGACCTCCAGCTGCTGACCATAACAGAGRAAAAAACAGGTAGCTGTTTAGATTGATTTAATAGCTTCCTCATCTGAATATTTACTTCATATACATACAACGATTACTCACAGGAGGTTGCGAAGATATGTCTTATGGTCTAAATAAGCAGTTCTTCATTTCCCCCCCAATTTTTACAGTGGTAACTGTGCTGCTGCCACCAGTTTCAGGCCATGCCACGCACTAAAAAGTCCTATTTGAGGAACTCTGGAGAGGAAATTRATTTAAGTTACCAAAATGGTGAGAATTATCTTGCTCTTTTGGTCCCTTTAACTCCATCCTAGCTGTTGTATTTGTGACAGACACAAGTGAGTAACTTCCTATCAACTACAAAGCATCTGTTCAAAATAAAAATATATGTCAAGTATAAAGGTTATATCTAGAGGACRGCTAATCTAATATTATAGGGTTTCACTGTCTTCAAATCTTCCTGCTTTTGAAGTCTGTAWGTAGTGTACCTAAGACTCTAAATAGGAACTCTGGCACTTTATGTAAGCTTAGAACRGAATATATTTGTGAACCATTAGCTACGGCGCAACTTAGCATAATRCATATGCTGAGACAATTCCCTCCCTTAATTACAGAGTATCCACGGAGTCAGTATTTGGAAGCACTAACTAATAAGCTAAAGGGATCTTTACGGCTTTCAATTTCAAGCAGTTGGTCTGGAAACAGGATATCTTGGTACAGAGAATTATTTATGCCTGTGTAGACTCAGCATGACAGAATATTTGCCACATGACAATAAAAAGCTACCAAATAAGTAAATTGAGAAATAAATGGCTATCCCTGTTTTGGCCAAAAATGTTCTGCATCATTAGCTTAATAATTCAGATTTTGATTATGCAGAGATAGTATTTCAACAGCTCTAGAAAAACACGATATTTGGTATGTGACTGGGGAGGGAAGGAGGGGGGGAGGGAAGGGGAATACTATAGCCTTTCACCAAAGTAGATTAATTCAGTCTAATTGTATGCAATTACATTCTTCTTTATTGTTCTAAATGACATTTTACGTGTATCAATTGAAGAAGAGAGATGGAAATTTTTATTCATAATATACTGATTTTTAAATCCTTTACTTTTATTAAATGTGTCAGTTAGTTTCTAAGATGCTATATAAAGTACATACACAATATAGCTAATTTTCTCTTTCCCTATACTTTTATCATAATCAATAAGAGGAGAAATAAAAAAGTGATTGGATTGTTTTTGCTTCTACCAAAAATATTTGTTTTCTCTTTCAGTTAAGAACATTTTCCTTTTATTTTACACAGTCTATCATTCAAACTTCCAGGAAGTATTTGTGTAAATTAACAGGAAGAGGACAGCTGTTGTTGCAATGTAATTTTACTTAGCGTCTTCAAAAGCTTTCAAAACACTTCATTACTTACGTCGGGTCAGGTGAAGATGAGAAAAATTCAGACAGCATTCTGTAAGGCAGAAAGATGTACCCCCCCACCGTCACCCCACCAGAAAGGTAGAGAATTCTTAGCCTTGATAACGAGTTTAATGAGTTAAAAACATTAAAACATCAGAGAAAGATTTAAAACATAAACAAACCTTCCAAAATAAAGGAGATAGTTTCTTTTGTTTTGCCCCTTTTGTTGAACATCTTAAACCTTTGTGGTAGTAGAGGGAGATTTTTTTCGTGATTAATGTCTACATGAAAGTAGCTAATTGCCATTTGAGCTGTCTGCAACTGCTACGAGCTGTAAAAGCTGTCCCTTATCTGCCAGGTGTTTACATTCCTCTGCATCTGTCTGGCACGTTTAGGAGCTGAAGTCTTGACTGAACGCGGAGCAGAGTGCGGGAGGCCTGTCAGGAGGAAATCCTCGCTGGAGAGCCTTCTGCCATCCTTACCTTTCACTCCAGTGCAAGCATGCTATTTATTTCCTCTCAGCGACTGAAGCCTGGCAAAAACAGATGAAAAATCATTGTACTTTACCATCAGCCAGCTTCTCATTAATAGGCACTGACTTTTTTTTTCCCAGTAAACTTAACAAGTTACCCCTGCAGACTGACATACGCACTGCCATGTTCTGCCTCCTGACAGAGTTCTCATTTTGTTCTTAGAAACTTCCTGATAAAGGTTACATTAACGAACGTAGTTATTTTTCAATTTTCAATAATTTATGTCTTTACTTAGAATGATGGATGATTGTCCAAGCTTTTAACTACAAAGRAGGGAAACCATAGTCTTGGGCTACACCAAGGGAAAAGCAAGTTAGCCCTTCCACCTCATGAAATCTAGGCTGAAGATTATTACACTAATGTGGAAGGGAACAGCGAAGAAATCCACACTCACTGTACACAGCAGAAACTGCCACTTCAGGATCCATAAAGACTGACGTACATAACAACCCAACTCTTCAAGAGACCTTAAGTAGGACCTTACAGTGAGCAGTACGACTCTTATGCCAGGGATGTACCACTCATAGGTAAAGCTCTTTCCAGAGCTACAGACGCACTTGCTTTTTTTTTTAAGGATAGAAGAAGTTATTAATTGATTATGCCCAAAAGCAAACAGGCAGCAGCCCTTCGGAACGCTGCACTCTTTGCCTGCAGAAGCATACGAGCCACGGGAGAGACTTCCTTGCCTGCATAGGTCTTTGGGAGGCAAAACACGGCTGATGAATGCAATCAAGCCATCCTTCCCCTTGGAAACTGATGCAAAATATTTATTTTACTGATATACTAAATCGGTGAACAACAAAACTGTTAATAGCTAATAATAGCTTTAGGAAACTTATCTAAACTTGGCACAATGACTTGCTGCTAGCCAAGAGTCCTCCAGTGCATCATGGCTCTTGGAGAGCAGGTGGCTGCCAAAGGCACTTTTTCATGTCCATTATCAGAACTAGAGGCTCAGAACGATGACAAACAAAACTGCCATGCAGCTGATGTCGTTCAGTAACCTACACAAACCACACCGGCATTTGCAGTCCAGCACTTACAAACGTCTTCATAAAATTCCAACCACGGCCTGTCACCCTCAGATCAACAAACGAGCACAGACTGAGAACAAACTTTTAACCTCTGTAAAGTTGCTCTCTTCTGGCGAAGGGTCTGAGGAAGCAGATCCACTGCCTACCCTGGGTCTGAGGGACACAGACAGCCATAACAATCCATTAAGCCAACGGTCATTTATCCAGTAAACTTCATGAACCGAATCAAGCACACCACACATCACTTACCAGAAAGAGAGCTCTGCAGATGGTCAAGTAATATTAATCAAATAAATAATGCATGTGAGCAGCAAAAAAAAAACAGACTAGGTTCTATGAAGCTAGKCTAAACTATAACGGCTGAATATCTGAGATAATATATTCAAGAATATTTTCCTGCTATAACTCACTTATGATTAAATACAGTTTAGGCATATCTTCTAAACTTGTTAGCAGCCTCTCAAGGAGCTTTTCAGCAAGTAAAGGTTAATATGCACTTGGAATTACCCAACTGATTTGTCACCTCACATTTACATGGTTAAGTCCATCACAGGAACCAATACGTATTTAACATCATTTGAATAAAGGCTTAGCAATATCCTATGTCGTATCATTTGGCAGAGGTCACTTAAGTTTTGAAGTCAGCCTTTCAGATCCACTGTATGAGGCTATTAAATCCATGCATTTAAAAAACAAGATCTTATTAAGATTACATAGCTAGACTAAGGATATATAATATTTTACCTACAAAGCATTGTAAAGTATCTTAAACAGTCAGTTTCACATCGGTTCTGATTTCAAAGATTCGCTGCTTGAAAATCTTAATTAGGCAGTTGTATCCTAGTAGACAGTTTAGCCTTCTTTGAACTCAAATTTCCTGAGCAGCTTGCCAGTCAAAAATACTTTCTKCTTCATACATTTTTGGTTTAGGCTATTTTGCTCTCCTAAATCACCCTCGAAATACTTTTGCCAGCAGTACGTCAGTAGCAGACTCTTAAGCTGAAATCTCGCATTTCTGTGAAAGACATGCTGAGAGTCTTGTAATTTTTTTTTTTTGGACTATCAAAAGAATTCTCTCCTGTAGAGAATACAGCCATTAAATCAGCTTTATTACTACCTACAGCAGTCTGAAGCTTCCTGTCATCCCTAATCATTAGCAAGTCCTGCAAGCGAGAGTTACCGTCTCACAAGGTCTAGAAGCTCTGAACAGACAAGGAGTTTCACTTACCGCTTCTTTGCATAATTTGTTTCTTTACTTTTGTCAGAGTTGCAATCAAATGACATACATAACCCCAGTTTCCTTAGGCTGATCCACACAGGACTCTAAACAAAAGCAGAAGGCATTCTCCTTGTGAATCAGAGCTCAGGATCCTGGACGAGAAAAAAACAAAATGAACAAATGCAGATATCTCAAGCCACTTTTATAAATACGTATGTACAATTTTAGTCAAAGTTTTTTAGTCAAAGTTTTTTTTTTTTTTTTTTTTTTAATTACCCTATATGGCCTACGGTATGTATGGCATTAAGTGAAATTCCTAGTGACATACGGCTCAATGGAAAAAGCAGCGTGGGAAACATTTTCTCAGTTAAGAAAATTCGTTTACCCAGTGTTTGCAATAAAATTTACAAGAGAGAGTTTTTTTTACACACCTATGTTTTTAACTCATTGCTATGGTTATTTCTAGCTGTGCCTCGTTCACTCGTATAGGTCTCAGCAATATCTTTTCAAACTGAAGATGTTATTTGCTATTAAATATTTCTATTGAGTAGCAACTTTTTGCCACTTAATCCACAAAAGAAAAATGCACAAAATTGATGAAATGAGGCAGATAGTGCAATATTGTTTCTTTCTAATCAATAATCCAGTGGTTAAGTACTTTGTCTTAAAACACAGTTCCAAAATCCTTCACATCCTCAGAGAGTTTCCAGCTGCAAGGCTAACACTCTAAATTCCTTATCTTAGAATATTCTGAAGAAAAATACTCTCAGTTACACCTGCTGAGGTTGTTCCCCCTTCCAGAAAAACATTCAGCACTCACTGGAATACAGACTGGATCTCAGGGTCCCACTTGTCAGAGGTACTTCCTTGGTTGTTTCCCTAATCAATGTGTCATGTTAATATGGTCTGTCCAGCCAAGTGACTATCTACATTTCCTGTGACAACCCATGAGATTAGAACAGCTTCATTAGGATTAATTCATTAGAATTAACAACTCATTTCTCCCTGGCCTAAAATAGCATAAATATTGAAAGGTCGCTTAAGCGTCTTTAGAGATGAGACGTTTCAATTTCTTGAAACAAAGTAGAAATTGAATTGGTCATTTTTATTACCATAATACACCATAATTATTGAGGAAAAGGGTGGAAGACCATATAGGCTCCCCTTACAGATGTTCTCCAAGTTTAGTCTTCCATTGTTTTTTTTTTTTTGTTAAAAAATAAAAGTAAAAAATAATCCAAAAAACTGTTTCAAGAGGAGAAAGTTCTCTAACAAAAATAAAGTTTCTAATTTCATAAATTATCAAACAAAATAAACACACAATTTTAAGTGCATTTGTGTTTTGACCAAACAGTCCTTCCCTTGACATTTACTCCCAGCCAGATACAGAGGAGTACTTCAAAATAAACGAGTATTTAAAAGAAAGACATACTGCTAAAAATGCTATAAGCAAACATTACGTGCAAGCATTGCATGACTACACAAATAAGATGTGACACTTAAGACCAAGAAGAGGCTAGYTAAATGCTCCTGAAAGCCATTAAATTCCTCTTTGATCAAAGTACACTGAATATCTAATTAGAAAAATTACTGCTGATTCTAGCTACGTAATGCCAGGCTGCTTTACCCAAGCAGCTGAAGATAGCTTCTTTCACTATCGTTTCTTTTAGACTGTTCTGAAATGATACTTTCTAAACAGCCTTTAAAAAGATCCTTCTTTATCAAACTGCAATGAGAAAAGCCCTTCTAAGAACGAAGAAAGCAGTGCTGCAAGTGGAAGAGCTGATGAATCATTAGTACTTCAGTACACTTTTTAGTTTACAAATTTCATAATGGGAGTAAAAAGGTCCTAGTGGATTTAATTATTTCCAGAAATGCTATATGCCACAAGCAGGTAACATCACACAAGAAAAAAAAAATCCATAGGATGTAGTATTAACAAACGCAAGGGAACCATTGGTTAGCTTACTGATACCGTAGCATATAACAAATGTAAGACATTAGAGCTATCTGCCGTGTTTGCATACATACTGTACACCATTATTATTGAGTGAAATAAAAAAATAAAACATTGCTTAAGTGGGCAGGAAAAGAATTCATACAAATTGTAACAAACCATGACACTACTCTCTCAGAGAACAAGTCATATTGGACAATTAAYGTCTTTAGAGAACATAGAATCAATAGCCCTCATTAAAAGCATCTGGAGAATTTCACTGCCATGATACCTGTGTCCAATCCAGAATATCCAAGTAGAAATAAAGGTTACATCCTTTTCYGCTGTCTTTAAATTTTGCTGAATAAACTTTTAAGCACAAAGTTCTTGTGTCACACAGAAAAAGATCTAAGCTATGATCTTTGTCAAGGATAATGGCAACCATTAGATTAAATTGAATTACCTTACAATGATACTGATCAACATAAGAAAACTTTGAGTTGTGTGTTTTGACATACAATGGTGGGGAAAAAAGCCTTCAGAGTTTACTAGCTAAAAGCGATACTTCTGTTTCATATATATATACACCCTAAATCTCTGCATCAGACTTCACATCTTGCTTTTCAATGAATAGGTGTTGTTTTGGCATGTTGTAATAGCTGCTATAAGCAGCTAAGTAGATAAGACATACATTAACAGAATTGGCATTATTAAAAAAAAATCAGATTTCCAAGTCCTGTTAGAGATTCTGTCAGGTTTAAAAATAAAACAAAAGAAARCAGCCAATAAAGCTATTTTCCCTCAGGTCATCTCCTGCATCAAGCTGGATTGCAGCTGATCAAAAAATGTCTCTGAATAGCATGATTTATTTTGAATTTCATTAATGTTTCCTTCTTCTTCTTTTYAGAACACTGACATAGATTATAAATTCTACTTGGTGTTCCTACATATTTGCTGCACAATTAACATTATTAAGAAATTAAGAATTAAACACAGATTTGTTAGAGCAAAGGAAAAGAATTCACAGAAACTRTAACAGACCAAGAAGCTTCTCCTTCAGAGGACAAATCATTTGTGCCATGCAGTGAACCATTGATGTCACATACAGTAACAGATTATTCACTAGTGTGGAATAATCGCATATCACGTGCCAACTCACGATACCTCTTAGATGGAAATTTCAGACAAATTTAGAGGAACAGAAGTCATGAGTCTTCAGATTAAGAAGGATTGGTTTTTAATCTCAATTTAGTATGAGTTAAAAAAAAAAAGTGCAAATCTCAGCTCGTGTATCTTGAGGAGTATTTTTTTATCCTTCCATTTTCAAAGAAGGATTTTTCCGGCAGAAGAAGGATGGGTAAAAACATTGGCACAGAGCGAGACGCGGAGAATGAAGGCCGATCTGAGTGAGGACCGGATCACAGGCAGGTCCAGCTGATAAGGCATCCCCCATCTGGGGGGGTTATGTGCGACACATCTGAGGACTTCAGTGAAAGCTTTGGCTTGCCCTTTTCTACCCAAATAGTTGTTTTTTCCTTTTGAAATCACAGCCCAGGTCTCTCGGGCAGCTGCATTTGTTTAGAGTTTAAAGCCAACCTTCTCATCACCTATGGATGCACGACACTGCTACAAACAGTCCCACATCCACAATATTTCAAGCCCAAATTTCCTCTGCACCTAGGAGAAAAGATTAAGCCACACTACATACACTTTGGAAGCAAAATTTTTCACAGTGACTGCCAGTTCTGAATCAGATTAAAACTTCAGTGCTAGTAAGAAGCTTATCTGTTAGACTAAACACATTTTTTTATTTGTCATTATATAGAACAACTATTTAAAATAAGCTTTTTACAAGACACCTTTTAGGAAGATTCCATTAAGGAAAAAAAAGGTCATTCTTGATAGGTTTCTAAAAAACAATACTAATCCAGTAGAAGAATTTTGAGTGCAGAAATAATACAAAAAAGGTCAAAAACATGTGCTCTACTTAGAAAAAGCATTTCCAATAAAAAGCTATAGGATACCTCTCAGAACACATTTATATGCCTATTAACACGGTGGGATATGACATAAGCAGTTTGAAAAACTGAAAAGCTGCAAAGGGATGTGCAAATTCCAGAGATGGTCTCTGATGACACATCYACCTCCCCTTGTTCCCTCATACGGGAAGGGAGGGAGCATTGGGAAATACGATTGGAAATACCGAATAAGAAATGTGCCGGAACAGGGAGCTTAAATTTCTCAAGGTCATTGATTAAAAAATCAGTCATTTCATTTTCACYGATCAAGCACTCTTCAACGGCAATTTATCAAAATCAGCAAGGGTAAGAGCAGACAAATTATCTCCTCTAGACTGGATACTGTTGGACGTAAAATAGTCTAAATGGTATAAGCTCTTCAAGTATGATTCCCCAATAGTTTAGAAAAATATGTATATATATATATATATATATATATATATAATAAACCAGGCAAAAACTCAAACATCATCATACAACAGCAAAAATAGTGCTCCCAGAGTAATGAAGAATATCTTCTAGATGCCTTTCACTTATAAAGACAGGACATCACTCTAATTTACAARCAGGAGCAAGCTATGATTTTCAAATAATTGGTATACGCGACTTTGAGAAGCTCAAGCTGTATTTAAGAGTACTTCACGTTTCCCTTAATATATTCAGAACAGCAGTTCAACAGCCTCRGATAAACACAGAAGAACTTTGGAGCTCTGAAAGTCAGCTCTAAGTCTCAGTCTATTACCCACAAAATGGAAGTTATTGGTTGGAGGCGGGGGGAGAAGAAGGGAGAGAAGGAAGAGTGCAAGAAACTTTCCCGCCAATACACATATATGTAAACAAAAGGCTGAAGCATTAGAAATCTATAGCCAAAGTTCACCTTTTAACAGGAACTCAACCTCTCTCCCATCACTATTGCCACGAAGGTGGGCTAGGGGGGAGATGAGTGGATCTTTCTCGGTTTTCATAACTTTTTGTTAGATAAAGGAACACAAACCTGAACTCACGGGCTTCCTTCCAGCTCCCGGAGAAAACATCTGGCTTTCCTGCCGCTGGTCTTCCCACCACATTTCTCCTTATTTATGCACTGCCACTTGCTGCACACCGACGAGCCACAGCACATTTCCTGCACCCACCACCACCAAGCACTCAGGCAYGGAGCAAAAGCTGAGGAAAACTCACGGAAGAGGGCGAGGGGGAAAGGCACAGGCGGAAAAAAATGCCACTCACTTTAAAACAGCATGTTTTGACTCTGGACTTTAATGACATTTAGATTGGGCCCAGTTAATAGCACGAATTCAGTTTCAGCATTTAATTTAAGCTATGGCTAACAAAATTAAGGAACAGGTGAGAGGTTAGAACAATTAACTTGATCATTCCGGAATTATACTTGCAATATAAGTCTTATAATTCAAAGTAATTAACCATAAGTGGCTTAGCTYTTCATGAGGACAAGGGTGGTAGCTGAAGTGTTGTATTCTCATAAAACCATCACTGCCGGAAACAGCAGATTAAGAAGTCAGCAGTACGTAGTGAATTTGGATCCAAGACYTCTGATAACTCCAGTTAACACAGTATTCAGGTGCATCAAAGGAAAGTGTTAGTGAACAGTTGTAACTTTCAGCTGAGTTGCACGTTTCAGTTAAAATGTGATGATCAGCGTATGTGAAAATGTGTCCCCCGCACCGTACCATCCAATCTATGCCAATCGTATCATATTTTGTTTGGCTTTTAAAAACACACCACATTCCTGTTACTGATATTCAACTAGTTGCTCTTCAATTTTAATGTAACTTGCTTCCTGTCCTGATAATAAATTCAACAGAAGGTTAAATATATTGAAGTTGGTGCCATGTAGAAAGCAAAGCTGCAGCCCGCTTTGCTAGATGTGTTTACATGCACTGTTATAGTTTAATCTCCCTCCTAATTTCTAAAGCAATGCCTTTTTCCTCCTCTATCATTTATTTTGAATGCATCATGTACACAGTTGCTGATTACTTTTCTGCTAGGGATTTTAGCCATCTGTGCTAACAGAGTTGCTGAGAGAGTCATATACAATAAGAAAAAGAGATAATAGTCATTAACATGAAACAACAATAAAAGATCTAAATTTGTAAACCCCAACTTTGCCTACAGTTTATGATTAATGAAGACTAGCGCTTACTGAAAGCTGATTATGTGTTTCATTCTGCGTGAAGCCCGAGGGACTGAAGCTTAAAACACTGAAATCCTTCAATTTAATATCCCTCTCAAATTAACTTTGCGGATTGAATCACCGCGTCAGCACAACCGGCGCAGCGAAAGCCAGACCAGATTTTCCTTTGTCTCGCTAAGGAGCTGTTGCAGATGCTGAGCGATACAAGATGGCACAGCACCCCCAAATACCACATTTTCTTTAAACACCCAGATTCACTAAGTTCAACGTACCCTAAGGTCAACTTAGGGCTTAAGGCAAAGGCGGCGGCTGTCTTGGGGTCTGCTTGGCCAGAGGACCCAAGCTTGCTGTCAACAAAGAAAGCSTTATCCCACCCACCTCAGCTTCTTTCCCAGTCTTGCTATTTTCTTTGTTCTGCTGCAGTGTTTTCTCACCCTGTTAAACTCACTGCAATGAGCCAGCAGCAGATGAAAAGTAAATAGTTTCCCGCTTGTGAAGTGAGTGCCAAGGCCCAGGGAGAAGGAAGGAAGGAAAGCACCAGAGATCAGCAACCAGCCCGGCCTGACGCCTGAAACGTCGGCCTCTTGAAACACGTGGGGTGGGGGCGAGGGGGCGATTTGCTTTGATTTATTAATTCTTAGATGTATGTTACTTGATCAAATTGATATTTGTCTACCAGGTCCTTCAGAAAGGGTTAATCAAGACTGTGTGCCTGGCAACCTCACAAAAGTTCAATTTTTCATAATTTATTTCAGTATCTGCTTTCTTACAGTATTTCACCAAACAAAGTACTTCTGAGAAGATGCCCATCCTAGAGAAAAAAATTGGTAATCCTAACTAATGTTCCTTCACTGACACTCTAAAAGAAATCAAAGCCTAAGATAAAGGAATTTAAATTGGAGTCAAAAGAAGTCTTTAAATTTTTTTAAAAGATAAAGGTATTTAATTTACTTATTTTCAAACTGCAGAAAGAATGAAGACATTCAAAATGGTGCATATGAAGTATATTCAACATCACATTAACAGCTCAATTGTGTAAGTATGAATGGGGACAAGAGAAAGAGGATAATTTCCAATGTCTATTCCCACCCTCTTTTTTTTTTTTAATTCAATATTTTAGTTTGTATATAGTAGACATAAAACAAGCAGACTATGAAAGAAAAAGGTTTTGTCTCCAGCCTTGCTTTACTGTGTTCAGTTAAATATCTGCAAATCATTCCACTACAACAAACCAGTTTATCCCACTCACATATACATTTAGTTAGTTAATGTGGTCCTTTTCAATGCCTTGTGTATTCTAGGAAAATACTGACCATTTACCCTTTATTCGAAGTCCCTGCTTTGCACACATAGGAAATCACCGTCTCTGGTCTTAATTTATACTTGAAGCTTCAATTTTAGTGAAGTTCTGGCAGGTACATTAGAGTAATCGGAACACACAAGCTTTGCAGAGTATGCCAAAGTTCATTTATAAATACCTACAGCGTTAACATCAACATACAATCTATGCTGTAGACATGTCACCTTAAATATAGTCTCAGATCACTTCAGACAGTCTTACGGCAAGATTAACTCCATCAGTTCCTTCATACTGAGAGTTACTTAATGTCTGCAAAAAACAGCTACAGGGAAAGACAATTTTGGCCTCCTTATACAAGCCTTTAGGGCAGCTTTGCCACCCTGTTTCGTGCAAGGACACCAAAGCCATTACCCCTGTTTGAGTAACTCCGGTACAACTCAGCTGAGSGTTATGCAATTCTTAGACGGAGTCGACATAGGTGAGTGCAAAACCAGTCCGTACAATTCCATACTGGTTCAGTGCAGAGCAAAGTTCTGCGCTGAATCTTGAAGAATGACATATATTTGAACTATCRAAATGTAATTACATGTTATGGAAGGTTAGTGACACCACAATTTGTGATTCTCATACTGGGTCTTTAGCAAGTATAATAAGGAACTAAATATTGCCCTCTCTCCAGTCAAAAAGAAAAAAGAAAAGATTTGTCTAACTTCAAAGTTTCAGAGTTACACAAAGCTCATTTCTTTCTGTCAGGGAACAGCAAATGAAGTATTGTGGATTTTTTCTTTTTTTTTTTTTTTTTAAAATTTAACATTGTGTGACAATTCAATTTATAATAGAAGCATCTTGAAAGTATCCATGCAGATGTCTATTTTGAAGAGTTCTTTAATTAAACAACAAGTAATTGCACAGATCAAGCAATTTTATTGCTTTGGTTTTAGTGGCATACAGATAACACACACAGACTACCAGTTAATTTTTAAAAAAATCAATCAGTCCTCAGAGTGAGACAAGATCAAAAAAAWTTTTTTTTAATAATGCATATGCTGTTAAAAAACAGTGTTTGCAATGTATGCTCATTAATTAAACTAACCCATTGGGGACAAAAAGAAAGACAATTTAATTTAATATATATACTGTCCATCACAATGCCTTAAGTTTTGTTATTCTATCCACATTTTGCTACTATCACTATTCACTCTTCGAGACTTTATTCTAGACTGATGCAATTGTATCAAAAAGATGTAGTTTATAAGTCTGCATTATCATAGCTGTCATTTTGATAATTACAACAACAAAAAAGCAAAGAAACAAAAACAGTGAAGAAGTTAACCATTTTCATGATTCATAAGACAACTACTGATCAAACTGAAGCTTAATCTTCACATTGACCATCCAAAAGCTGTTTTGTATGTGTTCTCTTACTTTAAAAGTACATATCTTTAGTTCTGTTAAAAACAATTTCTATAGGTTATACTGCGGCCAGGCAGCTTGTTGGAATCACAAGGAGGGAACCAAAGACCTCAGAGAACCCTGCCGCAAGCCCGAGACGCAGGAAACCAAGTTAGTACTGCGCCTTCAAACCCCTGCTCAGATTGCAGGTCCACGTGAGGAAGCTTTGCAGGACAGAGCCCCAGCTCAGCACTAGCTCCCAGGCTGAAACCTCCAGGGCATTCTTGAGCGTATTTCGTTCCTTCAGATAAATCAAAACTTCCCKGTCTAAAAGGGGATGGAGATTTTTGAACTCACAAAATGGAAGCGCTTAAGGATCTTTAAATTTTACAGTTTGGTTGGCTTCTCCTTAAACCAGTTTTCTGTTTTGTTTTAAGACAAAATACAGAATAAATGAAAGTCTGCATAACAGGTAAAACTCAAATATGGGAAACTGCTACAGGCAGCAAAAAATCCAACAAGATATCCCATAATGAACTCCAGCATAAGCGTTTTTCCAAACAGTAATAAAGAATACTAACAGTAGCGCACTAATTGGTATAAAAAGTGTTTTATTATTATGAGGACCTAGCCCAGTAACAGCAGGAGCGCTCCTGTTTCGTGTTTGGAAGAATAAGACAACACATGTAATCATATTGCAAGCCTGATGTAATTCTTTCCCTCTCCTGTCATGACTTAGAAAGCTCCTGATTAAAATCAGATCCTTAGAGTACAAATTAAGAGAGTCATCTGAAGATTCAGAATCGATTTTCAATAATTCTTGTAGCACTGGAGGGACTCCAAAAGCTGCAGCTATATTTAAAACCACTAAATGGGATGACTCAGGCAATGTCTGTCCCACCAGCCTGAGCTCCATTCCAAATAAGATAACAGGAATGCCCAGTCCAGACCTATTAATAAAGCTTTTAGTAAGATTATATAAATTAAGGCAGAGAGGTTTATGGCAGCTCAAACTTGTCAAAGCTGCTTGATAATACGTATTAAGGGGAATTTGTTTCAGGCAATAAAGGTTTTGAGGTGCACAGGTGAGATCTTTGACAGCTGAGCACACTTAGCCTGTCTGGGTCACCAAGCTCGGCTCCGTTTCTTATGAAGCACTGTAACAAGAGGATCCCCTATGAGTTGTTAATGGTGTCCTGATTGCCTGGTATTATAGGAAACAAAATACAGCTGTGATGTGAGCTCATTTCCTTTGCCTTTCTGGTGCATTTCAAACATTGCATTCTAATATACAGGAGCACTAACACAGTGGCAAGCTTGCATGCGTTATTTTATAATTAATCTGAAAGCCAGGACTCAGCGATGTAGAAGGAAGTTTTGCTGTTTAATTCAGTGGGACTAGAGCTTAACTTTCCAACATTATAGACTTGTATCCCATGTTTAAGGTACTTCTTGAGAAAGAAATTATGTGTGTATTTTTTTCCCCCTTTTTCCGTCTTGTACAGGAACAGTTTATAATTTGTAAGTAGTTGTCCTAAAGTCAGATGTGGATTCTAATGGGTTGCATGGAAAGGGATACACCTATACTGGTTAGAAGGGCTGTAGAGAGCAACACTAAGAGAACTTCAGACAAATATGACTGTAACCACTTTTCAGGTGGGCCAGTCTGRGTCTAGGTCATGCTGAACACCTTTCACTGTGATTGCAGGAAACAAAGATGCTCAGCAGGTGATTAACACCTCTTAGGATGTAGCTCAAATTAATTCTCACACCACTTCAGCAGTAGCTAAGAAACTTTGAAATTGTCATTWAATAAGATTGTTTCAACTTTATTTGCAGCCATTACTCATTTCAGTTTTAATCTTTTACTAAAAATTCTGCACAAGACATAATGGTATCAAGAAGCAAAGAATGAAATGTTCCTGCCTTCGGCCTCCGAGTCCTGGGTAGTAAGAACAACAGGTGACAGTCTTCAGCAGAGCCCCCTGCTGAATAGGGCAATAAAGAAAACACTGCTGTCCCAAGATTTTTTTTTTTTTTTTTTTTTTTAAGTATTATTTTCTAAGTTTTCTTTTTCTGCTTTAGACAGGGGCAGAAACCCGTGTCTAAACCCTGTGCCAAGAGAAAAGTTAAATCAAAACTTTTCAAAAAACAACAAAGATTCACTAAAATAATCTCAACTCCAGTCTAAGGAGAATTCCCTCCTCATTAAACAGATGTCAAAGAGCAGTTTAGACTAACGGTTTTGTACACAAATAGGAAGGCTAACATAATGACTCTAACCCAGTCAAACTGACAAATTCAAGTTTCTGATAACTTCACAGTAAAAAGACCAAATTGTACTCTTTAGCTAATGGTATTGGCAGGCTACAGTTACTGACGCTCCCCATATACAGTGGCATAAGTTCAAATGAGCCTCTTCATATACAGAAAGATTTAACATTGCTAATAGCACTAAAGGGATTAATCTGAGCAAAACAGTTCATAGTACCTTTGAAATGGTTATACTATTACCACATTATTTATTGCCTGGCCTAAATCAGACTGAGTTCGAGCAGCAGATAAAAATGCTTTGCAGCCCTAAGGACGAGGATGAAGTAACCTATATTGCTTTCATGAGTAGCAGTATTAAAATTAAGTTTTGAGCGGTAGCTCAAGATGAGTCAGGAGAGGAGCAGAGAAAAAAAAGAAGTTCAGCAAAGAATAGACGCACAGTCTATCTATTTTGTCTGCACAGCTTCACCAGGCTTTGAGGGCCAGGGTGCCAGCTGTGGATCCTCTGGCCACTGGGCATTAGCCAGCTGCATTAAAAAAAAAAAAAAGGAACTAGATAGGTGGAGTAGTAGGTCCTTGCATAGCCTATCTCCAAAGCTGGATATGCTGAGAGACACGTGACAACTCAGATACAGAATTGCATTAGTTTCACCAGACCTGAATTTTATGCTAGTGTTGAAATCCAGACTCTTCTTCAGTTAAAGTTCATGAGAATGTTACTGCTAATGTGACCACTTTAATCATCAGTTTCTAAATGTTCTTATTAATGATAGCAAATATACTTGACCTCGAGGATCACAATCAGGAGCCTGAGCTTGATGCTAATGGCAAGAGAGTTAGGATACAGAAGAGGGAAGGTAGAAGAAAAGAGGACAAGGGTCAAATAATAATAATAATAATAATAATATTCTTCCAATAATAAAAGAGAATGGAGTATTATGCATTAAATAACTATTCAATACCTGCAAGATTAAAGCCTAAAAGATAAATGTCCCATTTCTCAACAGAGAGAAAAGAAGCCTGATGTATTGGTTTTGTTTTGTTTGCCAGTTTTTCAGACTAGTATCCTTATAGATGWGCAGGTATGGTCAAGATAAACCAGTGAACAAGCATATTTAATGGAAACTTGCAAATACGTTTATAGTTATGCCACTCAATTTGCACAGAAATTGTATACTTACATGCCATAAAAGCTGAGCTCAGAGGAGAACATTCAGGGATATAAGAACAGTTAAACATGCACATTTTGAGAACTTATGACAATAGAAAACTTAGGCATAAGCTCTAAGAAATGAAGATAAATACGCTATACCTGAGGAAACGGTACGGTCATAGATTATGTCGAAGATAAGGACATGCATAACAGATTCAGCTAGCTTAAGACAAATGAGACACGTGGGGAGCCAAGAAAGTAATAGTTTTAAGGAACATCTGTTAAGTTTAACTAAGTAAAACATTTTAGAATATGCAGAGTAGCTTCCACAATTCAAGTTTATTCATTTTTTAATTTTCATTAATGGATATATTTAAAATCATACAAGTATCAGGGAAGATCTGGTTTAAGAAAATAAATGCATGAACAAAACATGCAAGGCCAGATCAATTTGCCATTTTKAGCTTAGGGACCTGTTCACGCTAGAGTATTTCTGATAAATGTAAGTTTGATTTTGTGCTTAGAGCAAGGAACTTAAGACTCCTAAAAGTGGTAAATATTTACTGTCAGATAAAATTCAACCTGTCTGTGGATTCACATTTTGCAGGGTACAGTTAGTCTTTGGAATTGCTCCCCTCATCCCTTCCTTTATTTATTTTTTATTTATTTTTAGGAAAGCCTGCCTTTTTTTAATTATTATTCATGACAATACATAGAAACAAATTTGAGTTGTTACTAACATTTCTTAGAAAAGGGGCATGAATGCTTTGACTTCACTTTGGGAGTAGCTGCTAAGGATATACTAGTGGGGAAGTTTCTCTTAAGAAATGCACAGTAAGAAAGGAGCTGTTAGGCAGTGACTCTAGCACAATCTATACAAACTGTCATTATGGATGTTCATGCTCTGGAAAATCTTTTCATCTTCCTTGATTTGTTTTTCCTCATGAACAAATCATCCTTCTTTCTATTAAGGCCGTATAGATTTATATATATGTGTGTGTATATATATATAGCCTATATTGCTTTGTCATTCAGTGAGATTTGCTGATCTTTATTCTTYGCAGAGCCAAGTTCAACAGTTATTCAGCAATTTTGACTTATTCAAAATAGATAATTGATATATAGGGGAAAAAAAACCATTGGTTTGCATTAACCTTTTCACTGCCTTTATATATATACATCCACACACTTCTCATTTCTGAGGTGAAGAGCTTAARTTGGTCATTGGTAGAGAACAAGATATTATATAAGACTGTAAATGCATTTGGCATAAGTATAACAGCAGGAAAAACAGACCTCAGTGTGCTCATGGTTCAGAGCCTGAGCTCCCTACAGTGAGCATGAAGGCGTGATGCTAATGTCCTCAGTAGACGTCATGACARGGACGCGATCGTCACCTTTCGGCTGAAGGAAGCTTTCAGATCCTTCTTCCAGTTCGTGTTTGGGGAGATTAGAAATCCAATGRGCCTAACACAGCCACGGGGACTGAACTTTAATCATAACTCTCTTTTAGTGGAGTATTGACCAGCATGCAGAAGTGGAATACATCACCAAAATGAAATCACCCCTTTCCCTTGACTGATCACATACTCCAAATTCCTAAATAAATATGATACATTTAAAGTTGATAGATCCGATATTTCCAAATTACAGTCAGACTCATTGCCAAGAACATGAAGAGACTATAATAGTATATACAATAACACCTCTGCTTCCCGAAACAAAGTTGCATTAAAAGCAGGTGGAGATGTATTCTATTATTTCCTGATAGCTTTCATACTAAATATAGGCCAAGTATGTTTTGAGGTCAAAGCAGGTGAGAACTGCCACACAGCAGCATGGGAAGATGGTAGATAAAGCAATATACAAAAAGAATTTCCCTCAAAGTCCAGTCAGTATCCTTACAAAAATAAATCCCCAGTGACCRTTTACTTCTGTTGCCTCCACTTCTTGGCGTTCAGTATAGTTGGGCCAGTCGCTTTTGGAGCCCAGATCAGCATCGCGGCAGCAAAGTGCCTCTTTCAGTAAAGAGCCAGCGAATTCACAGATGTTGCTTCGTTAAAGAATTAGGGATGTCAAGAACAYTTGTACATGAACACCAAATTATATATCTGAATGTATTAGTTCTCCTCCCTTACTGCRTTTGGCCCAAAAAGGATTTGTTGCTTATTCTGACATTATCTACATTAAGAATTGCCAGATAAGGCACGAGCGTAAACTGTCACCACGTTTCCTCTGCACACGGGAGAGCAAAAGTCCACATTTTGTACTGACAAAAAAACCCAAATATCTTCATTATTTTATGTTGCAGAGTAGTACTACCCAAAGCACAAGTTCTCAGAATCTCCTTGGAGATTCTAGAAACTCTCCAAGTTTCTAGCAATATCCTACTTATTTTTAAGAAATCCCTCTGCTTTTCTCCTGAAATGCCCCATATGTTGTTAGAGCTTCTGTATTTTTTTTTTTTTAGCTAGCTRCAGTCTCTGGATTGATATACCTTCATATTGTTTGAAGGTAAAGAAAAGAATACATATAAAAATTTGAACTAGATTTAGTATCCAGAARAAAAAGAAAAAAAGGAAGAAAAGAGGAACAAAACAACAGCCCTAGATTTTCTTAAGAAACAGCTATGAAAGCATATTGTTTATAGAAGAAATATAAATGTTGCTTTGTTGTTTGTGCAAAACAAAGTGGTGACAAATTGCAAATATATTAGTTTCCCATAATGACAGCAGAAGCAGATAAAAAAAAAAAAGCAAGAAGGACAAGAAAAAAAAAGTAGATGAATTTGAGCCACAAATCAATAAAGCAGCAGTTTTTCCTATGCTATTAAGTCACTGCAGAGCACTACAAAAAGACTTCAGTCMAGAATACTTAAATTAGTTAAATTAAAGCCAGTGATTAACTATAAYCATTTGATTGGAGGGTCGCAATAATGTAATGACACAAGACATTTTGCAAAGCTACAGGAAAAGCACGTAAGCATGCCCCTAGCCTCCCTGCTCAGTGGCAGAAGGGGGACCTCTTCAATTCAACACAGTCAAATACCTACACAGGAAGATGTGGTGAATGAAAACACACATGCACAATGGTATTTCAATACGGCATCATGCCTTGAAAAAGGCTATAAATGCAGTCAACCAGCTGTAGCCTCAACGTAATTTTTGCCAAGCAAAAAAATTTTTGCGTATTGCATGTTGTAACTAACACTAATTTTCTATATCCCAACCAGTATCTGGTACAAAACAGATAAAGTTTTCTCCTATGCTTTTTTTTTTTTTTTTTTTTTTTAAGGGAAAACAAATATTTTCTTCCCAAGAAAAATAACTAACTAATGCTCATGACAGCTGGCCACAACCATCAATAACATTAATTAAATTTAGCACTGCTGATTTATAACTGCAGGTATCTATCCAGCATCCCTCTTAACAGATACACAGACATTCAAAAGGGAGATTTCAGCCTTCCCTTCAGATACAATTAGCTATAGCATTTGGAAATTTCCTATTTTAATTTATTTTGTCCTCCACAATACTAAGTGGCACACCCTCAGAAGGCACATGCAGCACATTCATAGGTTACTGCAAACACAAGTTTTGGAGTAGGACAAATGCTTTCCATCCAAAGAGACAAATTCAAGTACACTTAACTATTCTGACAMACTCAGATTTGCCTATCTTGAGCAAAACATTGTTCTTTAGAGATAGAGATTGGTGTTTCCCAATAAAAGATAGTTTTCATATGAAATATCTAATTAGACTGTTTTTTAAGTAGTAAASCAATGACAGAAATTTTTGTTTGGGATGAAGTGTTTACTGGATCCCCAATATTTTTTTTTCCTGGTAAGAACAAAGAATTCTTCATTTTGCTCAGCATTACATCAGTTATTCCACGCACTGTGACTGGAAGCATGTTATTCTCCCTATTTTACTCTTTATGAGTGTAAGATTTTTCCACACTTGCTCCACAAATAGTTTTGTTTTTGTAGATGATCTAGCAAAGCCAATGGGTAAGTCATTTTCMAACACACGCAGAGGTAGAGCATGCAAGCGGCTCTGCCACTTTTATCTAGGGATATGTTTTGATTCGTTAAAGCACAAAACACAAGAAAACAARTCATATTTGCAGATAAGCAGCTTTTACCTAAGCACCAAACGTTCTATAAATACAGCTTTTATCACAAACGTGACAAAGCCGACCTGGAGCTGCAAAGCTCGGTATACCTAACCCTTCAGCACATCTGCCAGTCCAATCGCAGCCAGCAGGATCAGTCAGCCACGCGAAGCAACTATTTAGCCTGCTCCTCTGCTGATAGCAAAGCGTACTTTTATAATCACACGTGTCTAGACAACACTTCGTATAGGGCAACTTCCCCTCCGTCAAACAAGTCAGGAGGTCTAGCCAGCCGATCTGTGCGAGTTTTAGACGTACTTTGCAGGATTCCATGGAAAGCAACATCTCTCGCCGAAGTCAGGTAAAATTCTCACTCACCTGTCTTTGGCACAACTTTTGCTCAAAGCTCACGCAGGAAGCCCTTTAGGAACTCTTTGCTGACCATYTTGGACTTGACCATACACTGTAAAGGGGGAGCTGCTCAAATGTTTCTGCTTCCTCTCCTGGTTTTCTGTCTCTGCTAAATGTTGGAAATTAAAAGTTYGTTATGGTTTTAAGTGCTTCTTAAATATACACTTTTCAGATTTTCTTGGCTTAAAAAACAAACAAAYAAACAAAAACTCACAGCCCRAGGAAACAGAGCAGTCACATTTCATAAAAGTATCTAGATATTAAAAAATAAAAACCAYTACGGGAAATAAAATTAAGGGAGTACCTAGCTGTTCTATCAGAAATAGATGCTATTGGGCATGACAACACTCATTTTAAGAAGTGATACTTAACACAAGAAATCTAATATCCCACTATCACAGGAGCAATCTACAACAAGGTGAAGCAGCCAGGCCAAGAACAAGCTCAAAACCTCTGGCAACATATCTCGCTCAAGTCCTGATTCAGTTCTGCATGCACTGGCTTTCTACAAACAAGTTTTCATCTTTATATACTTATTTGTAATCAAGTTTTCAGTTTGATTTAACCTAYGCTTCCAAAAGTAATGTCTGAAGTTCTTTGTTTAAAAGCAGCCTTTCCCTTCTTTCCCGCTAATCAGCCATTTACACTGCTCTAGATCAAACCCAAAGGCCAAGGACACCATCCTGGGCAAACGTGACTCCTTGCTCTGTTAAAACAGCTTTTCTTAGTGCTTGCCCCATTAACATGTTCTCAAGATTAAGTCATCGGYATAAAAATGAACATCACCTAGAAGAAAACTTTTCAGAAGGAAATGTTGCAAAACATCAAATTCAATAAATCTCAAAGAACTTTTTTTTATTTGTACTTGTGAAAAGCTTTCCAACTAGGTTTGCAAGAGTGCAACCATTTAGCTTTGCAGCAGACTGATAACACCACACCCTGCCAATATAGATTACAATTTCCTCTTTATTATGGTAATTTCTAGAGCCTAAGCTTAACGTTGAAGTTACGGTATGTACCCAAAGTAGCACCTCCCTTGTAAAAATTGCATTCTAAATGAGTGACAGATAGACATTTGCAAGTAAAGGCCATGGCATCTGACCCACCACTTTGAACGTCACTGAGCTCAAAGCTTCTTAGTGAACCATTGGTCTTYCGTTATCAAATCTAGTAGTGAAATTTTATTTAAATTCAAATGTTCATATTCGTATATACAAACAAGTGTGCTAAAAAATGTGCACAACCTCTGAGTCACATAGTTGAAGTCTTTTGATATAACACAATCTGTCACCCATTTGGGCAGCTTGTTCTTTGTCTAGGAGCGTTGTAGCAATATGAATGCATCAAACTATGCAAACTTCACAATTTTTTTGTTCACAGCATGATTTTCATGAAGCTGCAGTCACACAAATACTTTTTTTTTTATTTTAATAGGGCAAGCTGCTTTACTACTACTATTATTTTGTCGTAATTACTTCGGCAAAAGTTGAAGTATTTCCGATTCCAAAAACGTGAACTAAAAATGATCTCACGTTGCTGCATTATTAACAGTAGGGCAACACTGATGTTGGTATGGCTAATGACAGAGTGCCTTTTCCTCAGCTGAGGCGTTATTGATCTGCCCTTTATTATGCCTACGTTAGATAATGGTGAACTAGAATTTAAGTTTCTGCATCTAATTATAACAATCTGTTGATCAAACTCCTCCTATAACATAAAACACAAAAAAAAAAAACACAAAAAAACCCACTAACTGTGCAGCCAGTGCTTTCCTAACACAGAATGCATCTGTCTTTAGTTAATTCAATACTGAATATCTCAGCTACACTTTTAAAAAAGTATCTTTTTATGAAGCTAGTTAAGGACATTTAAAGATACGAGGTGTGTGTGGGGGGGATGAATTTAAGATTATATAGGCTCTGCCCCAGAAAATCCTAGGTGAAATGCCCTACTGAAGTCAAAAGAATCATTTGGGTATTTAAAGTCTGCTTTAAATTTTACGAGGAATATTTCTTATATCAAACGGGATCCCCAATTAATGCAGATTCTTTTCACTTGCTCTAAGAAAATCCCTTTCAAATAAAGAAAATTCTAATCCTTACACACACATTTCTAGCAACTGTAGTATTTTCATAATGAAAAGCACACCTGTAACTTTTCTAGGGTAGCTGTGATCAAATAGTGCTGATCTTGCCAGTTTTCCATTACCAAATTGAGGTCTAGAAGAACTGAGGTAACAGACCAGAAACTGCWTTCAGTTTTCATTAAGGAAGCAGTCTAGCAGCATATATTAACATAGTGTCTACTTTAAATCAAGTGACAGAATTATTCTGAGATCCAGGAGTCCCTGGCTGATGTCCCAGTGAGTACAGATTTTKCAAACAAGACAAGAGTGACAGTATAATTTACTATCACTTTTTATGCTAGGAAAAAAAAAAGTATGCAAGAGCCATCTTCAATATTCATGTCAGTTTTTAATCAGTATTTGTCCCTGTCTACCCATAACCTAGAGATAATCGATGTCCTAATTGGTTCCTCTAGAAGCAGTGGCAGTTAAGGGCACTCGGCAATGCGAAGGGTCAGATGTAACGTAAGCAAAATCCACCAGAAGAGGCGTGACTGAGCCTTCTTCTGTGGTACTTGGCTTTGAGCAGAATCAGCTGCCAACCTTTGAGAGAARTGACCCACCACCGCTTTCTACCACATACCTGCTGCTTCATGCTTCAGTCAAAGTAACAGTTCCCAAGACTCAGCTAAGAAACAAATCACATGAGAAAGTCTCAATCTTCAGAGTTGCAAATAAATAAATAAATAAGCACCTAAAAAAAATAGAGTCCTTTTCATACCTAGGTTGCAAGTCCTTTTCATTCCTATGTCACACAGTAACACAAATATGCCGTTTCCGCCCTTTCCTCAGCTGTGTTCAGGGTTTTAGTTACAAGACAAGAGACAAATTCACAGTATTGCCCAGTGAAGAAAGATTCTCATGCACAATGGACCTTACTGTCTTACATGCTGTCTTACATGTYTATCTTCATATTTAATCTGACACTACACACTTTATATTAAAAATAATACAAAGAGAATATAGGCAACGCATTACCAACTTCAAAGGTAGACAGCTTTCATGCAATTTTTGCATAAGAGCACTGTATTTTCAGTCTCTCCTGAAGAATTTATGTTCTTTGTATTGTAATTTTCTTTAACCTTCAATAAGCCATTGAAGCTGAAAATACAGGGTTGTTCTGTGTTCACAGGGAAAAAAAAGGCAGAAACTTTATTAAAAGATGTAGTAAAGCCCCGAAGTTGTCAGTTCTCCATTACTCTAGCGCGATTTTTTCTTTGTTTATTATACAGTACATAACAACTTGGTTCCAAAAGCCTATAGGCTATTATTAAAAGGAAAATTTAGTAGCTTCAGCAATAGAAGATTCCCACCACTAGATGATAACAAAGATTGCAAAGAAAGTTTTATTGCTGCCTGATCATTGCAATGGCAATATTGAAACAGGGCAATTATCCTACCCCTGCTTTTTTTTTTTTAAGGAAGTTTTTCATATGAAAAATAACTATATACTTCACYCGGTATGACTTTATGCAAAGAGAAACTATAACCAAGAATAAAATCATAAAATAAGTTCTCCCTCAGCAGCACAGCTGTGCCAACACTRCTTAAAGTACTAGATACCTCTGCAGACAGCATAAGCCAACTAAAAGATCTCTAGGTAGTATAAGTCAACATAACTGTTAAGATCAGAGAAACTGTATACTCWAACGTACACACACAGTCTAGTTCAGGCTCTGAGATGCCTGAAGTAAGTTTGTACTTGAACTTTATGAAGTGCACATTACTGATGTAATTGATGTTAATAACCTATAATCTTCAATGGGAGCAAACATAGGCCAGTGTGGGATGTTTCAGGAAAACTATTCTTGGATATACAGCATCCACACTTAACAAACCATAGTAACACAATTATTTCATTCCTCAATTTATGTTTATTGAAAATAGCACTCTAGTTACTGTGCCAGTCCTCAGTTATTGAACAGAAGTGTCATACATCAGGTAAACAGAAGTGATTGGGACTTTGGACACAAGGTGACAGTGAGGTAGATTGAAAACCAGCTGAACTGCTGGGCTCAGAGGGTTGTTGGCAGCACCACGAGGTCCAGCTGGAGGCCAGTCACTGGTAGTGTACCCCAGTGTGATACTGAGTCCAAGACTGTTTAACATCTTCATTTATAACCTGGAGAATGGGACAAAGCGCACCCTCAGGAAGTCTGCAGAAGATAAAACCAGGAGGAGTAGTTAATACACCAGAGGGCTGTGTTGCCATTCAGAGGGACCTAACAGGCTGGAGAAACGGGCAGGGAGGAACCTCAGAGTTCAAGAGAGGGAAGTGCAAAGTCCTGCATCCAGGGATGAATAACCACATACAGGCTGAAGACCAACCCCTTTTTCTTTACAGAAACAGATCCTAGGGGTCCTGTCTGACAACRAGTTGAATATAAGCCAGCAATGTGGCCTTGTAGCAAAGGCCAACATTATCATGCGCTGCRTTAGAAAGAGCACTGCCATCAGGTCAAAAGAGGTGACTCTTGCCCTCCACTTAGTGCTAGTGAGGCCACATCTGAAGTGCCGTGCCCAGTTCCAGGCTCCTCAGTACAAGACAAATATGAACTTACTGGAGCGAGCCCAGCAAAAGGCCACAAAGACGGTTAAGGGACTGGAGCATCTCTCATATGAGGAGAGGCTGAGAGACCTTGGACTGTTTAGCCTGCAGAAGACCCGACCCTGAGGGATCTTGTCCATGTGTATAGGTACATGATGGGAGAGTGCAAAGACAACTGAGACAGACTCTTCTCAGGGGTGTCCATTACAGGACAAGAGGCAATGGCCACAAACTRGAATACAGGAAATTCCACCTGAACCTAAGAAAACCCTTTTTCCACTATGAGGGTGGTTGAACACTGAAATGCGTTGCCCAAGAGGGGCTGTAGAATCTCTATTACATCAGTGTTAAATTAATAGAAACACTTCTGTCCCAGGAAGTCTCTGCCAGGAAGCAGCAAGGGCAGGCTGCTCCACAAAAGAAGGCAAGCAGCAAAGGCAGGCAGGTGCTACCTCACCAACATGAGCCAGGAAGCTGAGTGAATAAGTCTGGGCCAGGATCAGGTCCTGAAACAGTAATCCACGTTTACCTTAGTTGACTGATCAGCCAAGCTAGAAAGTCCACAGGTCAGGATCAGAATCAAGGATCAGGATCAGAACAAAAGGTACAAGACCAGTGGCTGATGTAGCTGCAATGCTTTTCAACCTAGCCCAAGGGAGGAACAAGTGGGAGAGCTTGAGCTTCAGAGCAGCTCCCAAAGGAAAGTGGGACAGCTCCTGCTGGGATTTCCAACCYTCTTCACAGCAGTTCCTGTCAGTGAGCTGGCTGACCTTGAACTCAATGAACAAAATCCCCAGGTGGAGAGGGGTAGTGCACTCAGAGGCCTGACAGTCACTGAGCTTCAGAGGCCTCATAGTCAGAGGCTGGGAAGAGAACAAGATGCTTTGACCATGAATGCCTCGATGCGCACGCGCGCGCGCACACACACACACACTTTTTCCAGGCTAGGCAGACCTTTGATTTGAGCTGGTAATGGCAGTCCTCTCATTCCTAAAGAGCCTGAAAGAAAGCGGGTCTCTGTTGGTCTAAGTTAGGTCTGTCATATTTTGTTTGACCTTCAATTGTTTTCAAGAAATAAATTGCTAGAGCAGCTGTGTATGGGACGATGCACAATAACAACGTTGTACCCTGCCTCTCCCCACCCCAGAGCCCGAGGGCGAGTGTTAAGAGAAACAACCCTCTGGAGTGGARGAGATCTGTTGTACTGCAAATCCCAGTTTCTAAGACCAAGGCTGCCCTGCCAAATATTAATTAGTAATACAGTATTGATTTTACAGACATTCAGTAATTGTTCTACAGAAGAGAAACTCTTCAGAGATCATACTAGWCCTCCACCTAATTAAACTGCACAGTTGCAGAACAGCACTACTGCCACATTTCTAGAAGACTCCCTTTTAGACCCRCCTGAGTCACCTATGTTGGTACCTGACCTGAGGTCATATATCTTTCCCAAAAAAMAACCACCACCAAGAAATACTCCACTCCCTAATCACACAGCAATTTTGCTAGTTAACCTAAACCCTTGCTGTCATCTAGCAATAATTCCCAATTGTGTGTTTGATGGGACAGCAGTAATGGGCTGCTTCAGTGATCTGAATTGAAACATGYAGAGAGCAGGTTAAGGAAAGGAGCTATAGCTATATAGGCTAGACCTCTGCTGAGAAAACAGATGTCCCAGTCCATGAGAAGAATAAGTGCCTCCCACAGCATAAGTATCTTGTAGTACACTGTGCATATAATGGGTGTTTACATACACTTATGCATATTTGTTGTCTGGATTCTTAATTAGTAGTTCACAAAAGAGTAACTACCCATTAACAAGATGAGAACAAATACTATACTGAATCATCTACCTTACTATCATCTAAAACGCAGAAAAATTGTTTGCTAAAACTCACCCCTTCCTGCATTGTCATCAGGTCTCCACAATTCCAGACAAAACACAGCTTTGAAAGAAAGTTAATGGCGTGCCAGAGCACTAATATCAAAGAAATTCACAAATACAAACTGTGCCATATGTCTCGCTGTAAAGTGAAAGTGSCTGTGAACATGCTCATCAGTTCTGTGAAAGGCACATCATCCAGGCCTTGAAAGAAATTACTGCAGTTCTGTTTGAAGCTGAGAGTTATTGACCAAATAGATTTGGAGATCTTCCAGCTTGTTAAAGGTGCTAATGATTCATGTATGCAATTTTTGAAGAAAGAAATGAGCTTCAACAGTATGTTTGATTTTTCTGTCAAAAAGTCAAGCTGCACTAGAGGTTGTGCAAGCACGATTATCTGCCTGAACGTGCCAAGATACTTAAGTGAAAAATTATGACTTGGTATCCCCCCCTTCAATAAGCTGAAGATACATATAAGGGCTCTCCCTRTAGAAAAGCTTACTTTTAAACCCACTAGATTCACATTTGTGTCCAGTATCACATATGTGATTATCATTGTTCCAAACAACACTGGAGACTCCTACAAAAAAACAAAAAAACAAAAGAAAAAAAAAAAAACACTCATTAATTTCATGCCAAGTTTAGCAGACATCACCAAAAGCCTTTTGAAAGAAGGAGACAAGGGAAATGACCCTGCACACGCACATCTAGCAAGTGATGCCATGGCAAGTTTTGCTGCAGTACTTGTCTGTCACGTTGCCTGCCACTGCGTGCCCATGTGGGGTGGGAGGAAATCAGCCTGTCAAAGCTTATGTTTGTTTATAGTAATTGCTATTAAAAAGGGGTGGGGAGAGGAGATAGCTATCTCATGCAGGAAGAACAAGTCTATTAAGCATCCAGAGGAGCTTAGCTATTTTTTTTTTTTGTCTCTTGATATATCATGCTTCTAAGTTTTCAAAGGCTTTTTCCTTTTTTTAACATTATTCATTTTCTTGTGTTTTGGGTTACTTCATACAAATGAAATCATAAAAGTTTCAACAAGAGGCAATCAAAGTGGCAAAAGATAAAAAACAGGAAATCAGACTACATTATTCATGAAAACCAAAGAATAAGTGAAAATGTTTAACGAACAAAAGAGCATATTCTGAATTGCAGCCCAGAAAAATAAGTGGATAATTTGAGACAAGCCTCTAGTTTCTAAGCTCACAGCTGAAAATTCCTACCAAGTTTTCATGAAATTAAAAGTGGAAAACAGTCTCATTTCACAGTCTTGAGGGCATACAGAAAAAACTAAATCATGACTAGCTGTCATTATCAGCAAAGATGGATCAATCAGGTCAGTACATTTAAAAAAAAAAAAATCAAGAAACAATATAAACCTGTTCAGAGACAAAGCTAAGTATATATGTGATATACGTATAGATACATATGCGTATCAATAGTCTCAAATTATTCAATCTTGTTCTCTTAATGGAAATTTCTCAATAAGGTGAGTTCCACTTAAACTACCTGTGAAGTGTAGAAACACGAATGAAAGTTAGGAAGACAGAGCAGGTTCACTGTAAAAATTTATCTTACAAGTTCTGGTAGYAATTGGTCTGGGGAAACTGTTCAATTGAAGTCAAAATCCGTGTAAGATGTGCTTGGAGCTCAGAGGCTCTAACTGTGTATAAATAAAATAAATGATTGCCATGAAAAGAATATACAGTAAGTTAATCCTCTTTAAAGATCAGAAATCTATAGTGCAAGAAAAATAAAATTACTCAAAGAAAGATTTTCTAAATGAAATTCTAATAACACACTGAAGTTTAAATCAAAAAATATTTAAGTAAGTATTGGAATTGCTGCATTTTTCAGTTTACCTTTCTTAGTTGTACAACTATATCCCAGAGACACATGCGCATCACAGGCTTTTTTGATGGCAAAGACTGAATATATTATACTGCAGAACGCTTTTTCTGATGGAGCATTGAAACRGTTACATTATCACATAATAAATTCACCCATAACAAGGTGACATTCACAGTGCAAGACTATCTTTGAGTAGAATAACATAATTGCACAGAACTGGGGATGTGGGGGCAGCGAGCAAGCTTTTAACAGCAGGCAGCAAGCCCTCAAACTGACCTGTCAAGGAGGTTGGCACGTTAATGTAATCAAACATCAATATTCACACTGATAACAGGGTTTTCTTTTTAACATCTTCAAGATGCTACAGCAGTAGGCTAACAAACAAACCACTTACATGTTAGTTTTTCTAAGGGAACTCCCAGAAGCACCACCAGAACATCATTAATTCTTAACTGAACGAACGCACGCAGAAGCATTTTTGGATTGCTACAGGAAATTCTCAAGTGCAACTTCTAAGTAAATAATTATCTTTCGTTTGAAGAGACGCATCACAAACCACCCGTCTATSAGCCCTTGCCTACAAAACTTGCTCTGCTCTCCATCTTCAAAGCCGGTGAGGTGTGAAGCAGCTGACTGTATGGTAGGTAGACATAAGTGAAACTGGAGAGCAACAAAGAGTACGTATCTTATATGTGTTTACACACACACAGGTAACTAGTTACAGAGAGACTAAAACTAGTAGTTCATACTCATTYACCCAAATTATACAAAGCCCTTCTGCAGAAAGGAAAGGTCTTCCTCTCTGAAGCGGGGGGAGGGTGGGGAAGGGGGCTGGGGGAAAGCTGGACCTTTTTCAATACTTTTCATGATAGTATGAATAGTGTTAAGTTCTTTTTCATTCACAGCTCAGCTAGACATTGGCTTTAAATTTACACATTTATAAATGCCCATTTTGACTTCTTTATTAGAAAAAGRCATTGCAAGATTTCATGAGAGAAGTCTGAAACACCTTTTTGCTCGTTTCTGAGAAAAAGCCTCAGGTCAGAGAAAGAAATTGAGAGAACAGTGGGACAAGACTTCCTCAAAGAAGCCATGCGATCCAGTTATCCAATTTCTCACAATAAAAATCCAAAGCCATCGAGGGAGCACCGCCGTGCTGGCACCGCACCACGTACTAACAGACAAGGCTCAACCCACGACCACGTGAGACGCAGTATCCGTGCATCCACATACTGCAATGCTAGCCCGGTTTCGTACCTTTCTTTCCACAGATGATACACTCCAGCAAACATTATTTAATGCACAGTGATTCACTAACCACGTTATACAACACTAATGGAAAAAAAAAACAGTAATAAAATAAGAAAACAGTTGAAAGAAAAAACAGAAAATTCTGGGGAACAGAGCTGACTAACTAGTCACGCAATAGCCATCGTGTTTCACAGGTGTAAGCRCGGCCCCGGACACATGCACAATGCAGCTTCCAGATGTGCCTCACCAAACAGCTGGGCCTCTGCAAGACATTTTTTATTCAACCCAACCAGAAATTTCCCCACTCCCAATGAAACAACTTCAAGGCTAGCATTGAAGTAGTGCAGTCTCCCTCCATTATGTATTTTTAAGAATTGGATTTCCAGATGTGCTKCAGCCTAGGCAGCACCTGAGATGCAGACATCCACCCCAGCCCTTGCTGCAAGTGCCCACATCAGCGACGAGGGAAACGGGAAAGAAAATCTCCGGCCCCCTCGCAGTGAATCCACCACCATCCCATTTGCACTTACGGTGATTTAGCCTTAAGATTGCTAAATCTTAAACCCCAAGACAGTAACTAAGCAGGTGCCCTACTCACCCTCTCAGCATCTTTTTGCACCAAGCAGCACGCTCACTCTGTGCTCCAGGAAACCCGCTCAGCTCCTACCTGTTTGCCATGAGAGAGAATCTGCAACCTTTCTGTTTCACATAGATCCACCAGCAATCCTCCAGACTTTTATTTTTGCCTAAATCTCACCCTTCCTTTTCTACAATAGAAGAATTTTACTAAAAGTCTCTCATCTACACTGAAGCAGTTGATGGTAGAACTGCCATCAAACAGGTCTGCTGGCAAAACTAAGTTAAATAGCATTACCTTAACGAGCGTGACCTGGAGCCCAATTTTTTACACCTGATCAAATCCAGCTTGGCTAGCAGGGGGAACAGGGGTGGCTGCTTGCTTGATTTTTAGGAGAATGGTCTGGTCTGGTCTGGTCACCAGTGCTGTCCAGCTACGGCACTCCCGGGCGTTGCAGCAGGCAATGTAAGGACTCGGCAGATTAAAACCTGAGGGCAGCAATATCTTTCTCATAAGCATTGAAGTGCATAATGTGGGAAGACCAGCACAGAAACAGCTCCCACTCTCTAGCTTAGCCTCACCCAAAGCCCACCTTTCTAACACGTCTCTCAAGTAGCGGCTAAGGAGCCRCTTTGCTCCCCTGCCCTCAAGCACCTGCAGTGCCACCAGGACCGACTGCGCTGAGCTCCTTCCCTGCCCGCAGCCGTGGGTCCCCCCCAACCCCCCCAGGAGCTGCAGTTCCACGTTATTCTTTGGGACTGAGGTCTCCGCACCTGTGTTTATCCTTAGCACCTCAGTCCATGCCCCAACGCTGCTGACAGAATAAACAGGACAAATACAATCTGGTCCCCAGCCATCAAGAAAAGAAAAATCTGAAAATGTTTCGTTTTAGTCACTGAAAACAATACCATTGGTTGTCACTGCTTACCACATTTGTGAACRTTTAGGTAAGTCTTCAAGGAACATGAACATAAATTCCCGATTCAACGCTTCCTTTTTAACTGCTTCTGTTTCTCTGTGATTTGGCAGATCTCTCTTTATAAGTCACTGTGACTGAACTGTCTCTTATAGCAGTATGGCAATTATGGATATACGAACCTTGTGGAGGCTCTTCAGTAGAGCTGGAAAAATGTTAGGAAATGCAGATATTTTTAGCCTCGAAGGCCGCAGATGGCCAAGTGCACGCAGCAATTTGCAGTCTGCAAGGGTAGTTACCTAGGAAGAGACTCCATCCGCTACACACAACACTCTCTGCTTTGTACCTCTAAAAATCAGCTCGAGCCCTCTTCTCTCAGCAGAGGGACAGTTTCTCCAGCTGAGCTGTTAGGAATATAAATACTTTCAGCTGTACTAAGCACCTGGCAGGAACAGGAGAAATGCGTCAAAGGAGTACGAACAAATGATCAGTGGTGGACAGGCCTGAGACGTGCCGTGGCTGACTACGGAGAGGTGGATCAGGATCCGGGAAGAGAGGCCGACAAACGTCATGAGGAGAAGCAAAACCCAGGCAGGGCTTGCTAATAKGTTTCCCATTTGTTTATGTACAAAYYGAATTAATGAGGGCAATTTATTTCAGGTATCTTAAAGTCTTTAGAGAACAAATCTGAAGCCCCAGAGAAAGAGATATTAAGGCAATGGAGAAGAAAAAACGTGGGCTTCTGTTAACAGGGGGGTGGCGAACTGAGCTGCACTGACACGCTTAATAGCAATATAGTTTTCCTGAGGGAGCTCTTCCTTTAAAAAGCCTCTGTTAAAGCCAGTTAAATATACATAATACGTTTTGCAGAAGTCATATTTCACGATACTAATCTGTCTGAAATCAGATGCAGAATGAAACTGGCCTGTACCAGGCTCCTGAAGTCTGAGTGATTCCTGAACACCACACATCGCCAGTAATACAGCCAAAAAAATGCCAGGGTGTAGGTTAAAATTCTCAGAGATTGTGGGAAGTAACTAAGGAAGGTTACTCTAGAATAAGCAGATTCCCTTTCCCCAAGACCACCTTTGGAAAACAGTTTAATTCTGAAATTCTGCAAAGCATTTGCTATTTTGATAATTTCAGTTAATCCACACAGCAACCTTCCTGGGAGGGTGGTTTTGGAGAAGTACTGAAGTGGCAGCAGTTTGCTATGTTTCTTGTAAAATGGTACACGCTATTTAGGTTTGCTTTTGGACTCTTTCATAGAAAAAAAATGATACTGTGGAAACAGACGAACATGTCTAGAGGGCAAAGATGAACAAAGATGAAAATTCTGTTCTTGTGAACTAATCTAACTAGGAAAAAAGTTAATAAACAGCGCATCCGGTTAGAGCACAAGTTTGGAAATATCAGCGAGCTGTCGGTTCCAATAGGCAAGGTACAAGCAACCAAGATTTGAAATAATGACGCACACCGAGAAATGTTTGTCTAACCTGCTTTCTTAAATTTRTCGTAATTAAAAATACATTATAATTCCAAAGTAAGCCATAGTTTAAAAAAAATTAACCTAAAGATTTTTTTTTTAATATGCCCACTTGTGTAAGAAACAAGTCTTGAAACTTGGCAGACTAAACTCGAGAAGCTCCAGTTGTAAATCAACTGAGTTAATCTGGGTAGCTGCAATACTGAGCGGTCCTTCTACACAAGGACTTATGAAATTAGAACCTAGCAGTTTTCTGTATTTTGATGCTAGGGAAAAAATGAGACTAATAATTGAATAGAAGAGATGGCTTTGACATTCATGCATGGAGGCAAAAGCATCATGTTGTTATCATGAAAGGCCTGTGCTACGGGACCATTTTTCGCCCAGAGCTTAGGGACCGGTCTGCGCAGACATTCATCTTTTACTGAATGCCSTGTATCTCCTCTCAAAGAGATGAAAAGATTTTTAAACTAAAATGAGCCTCATTACAATAAAAAAAAGCATTACTAAAATTCAGGCCAACGTATTTAACTTTTTAAGTTTGGAAAAGCAACTGAGYGAGATAGAATCGAAATAAGGATTTATAAACTTTGCCTGTTCACTGTGTTTTTATTTCTGCCAAAGTTCTGAGCTGAAGAAAATTATACCCCGTCCTCTGAACCCCTAGGATATTAATTTTGTCACCTCTGAGGCCCAGATAGCTGCTCCTTGCTGCAAGGTCCTCCGTACTGTGAGTCACTTGAATGCCTCGTGGATTCTATAATAGCCTTTCCCTGACTGTGCTCGGTGGATCCCAGGGGAGGCAAAAACACCCTCCCACTGCTCCCTCCCACAGGGTTTATTTGCCCCAGTCACCTCTTAGAGCAAMTTAGCATATAATAGGAACACAAAGGTAAAATCATCCCTGACAGTCGGCATTAGCTGAAGCTAACAAACAACCTAACACAGAAACTCGGCAGGGGCTGACAGTAATAGAGGCATACACCTAAAATACAGGCAAAATTATATTCGGCTAGAAAAGGGTATGATTTGTAAACTGAACTTATACCTGGGAGAGATTTGGAGCTTGCAGAGCTTGTAAGTGCTTGCAGAGCACCTTCTAGAGCATGATACTAAAATAGACAAAATTAAGTCCAGAGCTGCATTATGGACATATGAATCTGATTTAAATGTAAAATAACTGACCAGTGTCACGTGCAATGTAGATCTATACGCTGTGATTTTCAGAGATATCTCCAAGGAAAATAATTACACCTATTAACACAGAGTACACAGGACAGTGTATTCCCAGCCTCTCTTATTAATTTGAAGTGATTCAGGAAACTGTTGAGGCTCATTATAGGCCAAAAAATACAGGCTAAGAGAACAAGCTAAAGCACAAGAAAAATTAACCCTTGGAAGCAGGGGAAGCAGAGATTTGCTTCTGAAAAAGAAAACAAAACAAACAAACAAACAAAAAAAAACCAACAAAAAAACACCTCAACAATCAGTTTCTTAAATCTCTACCTCACTTTTCTGAGATAGCTTTTCTGGAAGCTACTTGGCTAAACAAGCAATTACATACATTTGTTTTCACTAAACATTCTGTATCTGAAATGAGCATCTTTGGCAATAGACCACATTTTAATGGGAATGGATTTAAGGAATGTTTAATGTCAAATGAGTTACACGACTGCAAGCCCTCATTATCCTCAACTCCTAGATGATAGTAATATAAAAATTGATATAGTACATAAACTGCAGAATTGCACTGGAAAAGCTCATATTTTTTTTCACCACAAATTCGTAAAGGAGGATGACTGGATTAGGAAAAACTGACGTCAGGGTTGTTGGAYRCTTGCAGGTGAATAAAGAGAAAGGRAAACAAATATAATCTTGCTTCTCGGAAATGATGCTGTGCGTGTCTCTGAGGAGCAACAGCGGCTCTAAACAGTTGACATGTTGCATTGAACCTTGCGGTTCTCTGGAGCCGGAACCTAAAACAAAGGAAACTGCAGAGAAAACCCCGAGGTTACGTTCAGATTGGTGATCTGAGCTGCTGAACGCCCTGACGCGGGGCGTAAAGGCACTCGGGTTTACCTGAGCGCGCAAAGCCCCCGGGGACCGTGCCGAGGAGTACGGAAGCCAGAGCARGCCGCCTCGGGGCCAGCCGGTCTGCGCGGCGCGCCGGGAGCGTTGCGGCGGTCCCGCGATCCCGTGCCTCACCTCTGCGCCTTGAGCCGGGGAGCAGCGGCTGACGGAGGCCGCACGGATCTTAGCGGAAGGTAACTGAACATCAATTTAAAAAATACATTTTGAATGAGCATGGCCCGAGAGAGCTCGCGGAGTTGAACGATTGTTGACGTTTTCTGTCAAAGGCTTTACAAAGCATCATCTAAAAAAAATCGCATTCTTCTAGGGCTAAGCAGAAGGATGAGAGAAAAAAGACTGGATTTCAGCGTATCATGACAAAACTCAGCAGGAATCTCTACAGGAAAAGCTACAAAGCGTATTTCATTTGAAGCAATGAACTTTAATAGGAATTTCATTTTACACATGAATGTACCCTGTGCAATAATCTCCAGTCTGTTTATTCGTCAGCTGGAGCCCAGGATTAGCATGTGAAGGTGACAGAAGCAGTGAATTTTTTGTTCCTGAAGGGTAAGGAAAGGTATTAACCTTTTTAATGATTCTTCATTTGAACCCAGCTTTCATATTAAAAAGTATACTATTATGCAGTAAAATCGATTTTATTTTCTCTGTGATCTTAAGCAAGTAAGGAAATCCAAGCTTATAGCGTGGAGAAACAGTGAATATCAGTGGTTTTGTGCTATTCACTTCTATTCAGAAGTCATGTAAGCGACACACAAACAGCAGGATCATCAATGTAGCAAAACAAAACCCTACACAACTTTCAAAAACGTAGCCCAGAAGCCTTCCTGTTGGTCTTGAACAAGCATCTTCTAAAAGCATCTTCCTTTTCCAAGCTATCTAAAGCAACCTAACTCCAAATGGAAGAAAATGCACTGTGATTACTTTTTTAAAAAATGTGATTTACTAAGTGGTTGCACAAGCTGAGGGAATTGATAATGGAGTGATGGAGAAAAACTGTGYGAATTTCTTTGAAATCAAGGATACAGCAAGAAATAATCTGACTTAAATTTCTATTTCCTGGGATGTGAACCAGGGAGAACTTAAAACAGAAAAGGTTTATGCATAAACCCTCATCAGAGAAAACCTGTTCTGTTTTGGGCTTTTTTGTAAATAGGATACTCTAATTTTTTAATCAACAGTCTAGCTATAAAATTGATAAGTAGTAACTGAAAATTATTCCTAAGAGCTGTAAAATGTCCAATTACCAGTTTTACACTATACAGAATGTGTCCTAACAGGCCAAGGAAGAGTTTTCTTTTTTTTCCCCTCTGCTCCACATGGCTTTAACAGGAAGAATACATCTCTTTCTGCGTGTACTTTGTCCAAGAGGAACTAGGTATATTATCCATSCAGGGATTTTCCTACAGTTTGTCTTTGCACTAAGCTATTACCAAAAGGTATGTTAGATGGCCATTTTTCTTCCTCTACAGCACTATTCCCACCACCTGCATAAGTGAATCAACATCACGCACTAGCCTTTCTATCAGGGCTAGCACATGCCCTTCAGGCAGATACTGTCAACCTCYAATATATTGCTAGTTAACAACTGTCTTGACAGTATCAGTTAACAAATTTGAGACACTAAGGACTTAGAAAATCAGAACTCCCCACTCAATAGCCCCTTCAAAACAAGGTTTCAGGATGTAATAYGCTATTTGGTTCAGCTTTAGTCACACTATATACTCTGTGGGAATCGGTGGAAAAATCAATCCATCACAGCTGGAAGTCCAGCTGTGGGAACTGGTGCTATTCTCACATTAATAACGCCAAGAATAGTACACGCACCCGTTATACGTACACTTTCTTCAGGAAGAATTGAGGGTAAGCGCTATCCACACACACACACAGCTTATCGCATAGATCTTTGGACTTTAAAGAGTTAAAGGATCTGAGAAATCTTTCTTTTTCTCTCAGTATCTACAGCTATATGCCTAAACCAGGGGATGCTGAAGCACTTTGAGCTTTTGGTATCCCACCAGCTAACCTGGCTTCGCTGTACTTCTGACCTAATTTAACCCAGGCAGGTCACAGATTTCCTCAGTGACCTCTAAAAACAACCAAAGCAATCTTCCTCTTCATTCACATACAATTAATGGACCTACAGGACCGTCATATTGCTCTCACACAACACTCGCAAAGGAAAATCAAGTAGCAATGCGATTTCCTCACAGCGCRGAAAGACTTGGTCTCTCTTATTCTTTCAGATATTAATTAAATTTTTTTCTCTTAAAATTCTCTGTAGATCTCAGGAGTAGCAAAGGATATGTCATGTTATGTATCAGTTGCTATGGTAACTAATCCTTTCTAAAAGGAAGAAACAAAACAAATTCGTAGCAGACCATTTCTCACTACAAACAAAGGGAACAAAGGACGTCACTGAACAGTCTTTATTTTGCAGTCTGTTCCCTTCTTTTCTTTCATTCTTACTTAAAACTGTTCACAACTAATTTGGTACAGTGAGTGCTGTAATTTTTTTTCTTTCATTCTATGCATTCTGAGTTCTCATTTTCATGGCGTGTCAGGAAAGGAGTTCAGCTGCACTCAGRAAAAAGAGGAGGATTTGTGAAAGGGTGCTGACTCAATTCCAGATCTCTATTTGAATTTTTCGCTTGTGTGAAGATATAAAGTTAACGAAGAGTCTTTACTGGACATACTTCAGGTTGGAAATTGTTAAATTTCTGAGAAAAATTACTTCGAGCACAAAAATAAGGGCAATTTTTACCACACTGCTCCACTTCTCTATAGATAGATTCTCCTAAATCAGATTCCCCTTCTATAGACTTCCCTGAATCAGAGGTATCATTCATTGCTTCATTACTGTAGCTTTACTGCAGCATAACACAGGTGTTGAGAAGAATTACAGCATTAGAAAGGGTGAGTCCGGACAGGGGACCTAATTCAAACAAAATACGCTCGGTATTGTACGAGAGTTAGGAGGAAAAGAGCAGACAAAGTAGCGACGCTGTCCGTCAGCTTGCTTCTCAATCCGCAGGCAAACGTTCGCACTTCGCCAAACAGCAACCCGCAGGGGAAAGCTGCTTCAGCACGCAGAGCCTGGGAACCGCAGCCGTTCGACAAACGGCTCCGCCGGGCGCAACTCCGAGCAGGGAGTTACAGTCACTTTGCCAAATTTACCAAATTGCTCACCCACTAACACCAAAAAGTCACGTACAGGAGGTAAATGTAGCTCCGCTGCAACAATAGTCTTCTTAAACTGGCTTCAAGTCAGAAATGGTAYGCAATAAAGGGACAAGAAATTGCCTAACCTTTCTAATTGCTGGACTTACATAATTGGAAACAGGCACAGAAAATTGAAGAACTAAGAAATTCAGCAGTACCCATCATTCATTTCTATAGTCAGAGCAAATTATAGAAAAAAACAATTGTTGTATCGCAGAAAATAATCCTATGATCTTGACTGATTTTCCAGTACCTGTATCAAGRGCTGCTTGAAAGCACTTATTCTGGCAGGCACTAAGTGTTTAAAATTCTTCGTATCCCAGGAGATTCCTCTAGAGGAGCTCTGGTTCTGATTTGTCTGATAGAGAAAAAAAATATTTGATGAACTAATCTTTTAATGTTTGAACGCTACAGTGTCAGCAGAGCAGCTGAGAGAAGGAAAGAAAACCCAACAGAAACTAGTCATCTTGAAGCAGGTTTGACAAGAAATAATCTGAAAGCTGTAGATTGCTGAAATAAAGTGACCTAGCCAGACCTTAAGGGAAAGAGCTGCAAAAGATTCTGGAAATTTTTGGGGCTATCTGAGACCAACTAATTACACACTTGAGGGAGCTGAGCTCAYGAAAGGCTGGTGACGGGAACAGAGCTTCCTAATCTAGGTCACAGAACTGCTAAAGCTCAGGTTTTTCTGTCTAAGGGACTTTTGTAGCTCCCATCTGCATAGTACTCCTTTTTAATGTGTTTATTAAAAGAGAGATACTATTTRTTATGCCCTCTTTCAGTGAGTTTGTTCTCAGAACATCCCTGTGAGGGAGGGAAACATTATCATCATTTTACTCGTAGGAAATTAAAACATGAAGACTGAAGAGAAGATCCTCWTTCGGTGTAAACGGTGAAAGGTCCATTAAAATCAGAAAGGTGTCCATTGACCCTCCATTAGCGTGAGTAGAACCGAGATGATTTAAACTTGCTGAGTATTTTCCCACCAGTGATTTGCCTAAAGTTACGCAGGAAGATCATGACAGTAYTGGGAAATAAAACCCATCTCCTGAGTAATGCTAACCACTGGACCATCATTGTGTCTTTCATGTTTGATAGAGGCAAATGTGACTGAAGAAGAAACCTCAATATTATAGCTGTAAAATGTATGGGGGAGCAGACCACATCCCAGTGTACAGATTTCACTTACTTGTGCTATGTTGGTCTTTTCTGGACCTTGTGATTTTCTTTCTTTCTGTCTTTTTTCTTTCTTTCTTTTCTTTTTTTTTTTTTTTTTTTTTTTTTTTTNTTTTGGTTCAGCACTTCTTGTTGAATGTCTCATGATACATTTCTCTTCTGCCATCCCTGCTTTTCCTTCAGTATGTTCTCATCCATTCGTTGTCATCACTCTCTCTGCTTCTGCTCACAGCAGAGGGGTCCTATACTCCCACCACCCTCCCATTCCTACCACACTCTTCCTCTCCCTGCACCCACATTACCAGCCTCCTTCCCCAGGGCCTTGTCCTTATCCAGTGCCCAGCTGCCAGCAAACAGGAGTTCCAGGCTAAATCTATAATATCTTAGCATCCAAACACTAAAACGTGGTTTGGCCAAATATCAGCAAAAGACCTTGCATGAGGAGAGCAAAAGCCATAACACTGATGACCAGGACTGGTAAACTGAGAGACCTTTATTTTATCAACAGCAGCAAATACTAGAAATCTRCAGATGTTGTTCTCCTGATTTCTGCTTTGATGTCTGGACTGRAAGATAAGATGAAAAAGCAGGCATTTTTCCAAAATTACTGGAAAACTTTCAGTTTCAATGAACAGTACTTTCAAGGAATATAAAAGGTTTTGAATTTCACATCTGTGAAACATAACAAATATTTTGCACATTTTTGACACTTTAGTGGCAACAGAATAAGACTRAAAAATTCACTTCACTTCAGCGTGCAAGCTGCTGTGCAGATCAACTGCTGTTCTTATTAGGTGACGCTACAGGTGGCAGCCTTGAACAACATTCATTACATTCAGGTTCTTCCAGTGGAAAACTTGTCAAGCCTCAAAGCAATGAGCAGGGATGACAGATGTCACTCATTTCCTCTGACAGGTCACATGCGTTTAACTTGAATGGTTTAGGTTTTTCACCWTTCAAAACAAAACAAGCATTATCACTAGAGTATAAAATAAGCTGCAAAAACTAAATGCCAAGGAAAGACATAYACACCAGTAGTATAAAATTACTACAATGTGAACAAAGTACCAGCTGTGGGCAGCAGAGTGAGAGTACCTCTACATATCAAGAGAGAAGATTTGTGCTCTCACTGGAAATACTTTTACCGCAGCTAGAAGAGAAGCCTTGAACCTGACAGACAAGGCCTGCTCTTTCTTTGATCCTATCAATCAAGAGTCCAGTAGGTCCTAACTCGCATAACTTATATCTCAGTTTTGCCCTTGGACGAATATCAAGTCTTTTTCCTTCTATTATCGTAAGGAACAATTAACTCTTTCTTTAGAAATGTAAGAAATAATCTTTGCAACGTAACTGATGCTGTAAGGGGTTTTGACCATTCTGCCCTACAGAAAAGTGACAAGGTGACAAATGCTTTTGAGGCTGACTATTTTAATGTTGGACGGCATGGCAGAAAACTAATTAAAGATGGTTTTTATGCTTTACATGTGCAAGGTAGATGCTGTCAGCAGTACACCGACATAATAAACACAATAGACCAGAGAGATTCTGCAGTCCTTTACACTGTAGAAAATCCAGAGTAATTTCGCTCATCTATAACAGAAATAAAAACTATAATAGGAGAAAGTCAAAGTTATTCTGTTTGTTGGTAAGTTATCTCAGTGCCCACAAGTACTGTACTTTTTGGCACACAACTCTGAGTTTAAATCACCATCTCTTATTCTGTGATGTTCGCACAATTACTTAGAAAGCAGGAAACAGATGTAGGACTAAAATATGTTTGAAGTTGGTGAGGCCAGCTGGGGTGGATGAAAGATGGAAAAAAGTTTACTAATTTTGTATCCAACATTCATTCTGTCTTTTCTCCATCACCAATTTAATTTCACTTCAGATTTTGATTTTTGCATAATATCTTAACTGTATCAATCAWCATGTTTATCTGCATGAAGTCATCTATAAAGTGCTAGATTCTACACTTCAATTGTAATTTCAAGGACCAGAAATCTATATGTGAGCAGAAATCTACAGAAAGATTTAGGATCTATCTATAGTATATCTTCTTGATAAATAACAAGTAAAAGACCACTGATCTGGAGTCTCATAAATTATTGCTTAATTAATATCAAAGTATTATTTTAACTTTTGGGGGGGGTTTCACAAGATTTGATTGTTATCMTATAATAACCACATACTAGTCTTTATATTGATACACACACATAAATCCTCCTTGGGATTTTCTAGAATCTATCTCAGTAGCTAGAAACTACTTGATTACAGGCCTGGCTGCAAAATCTTTCGCAAGAGGCTCGCAGGCTGAACCACCAAACATTACAAGCTAGAAACTGCCTCACTCAAAAAGCCCAGAGATCTTTTTTTTTTCTGCAGGAATTGTTAGCTTTAGCACAGCAGCACACGAGCATAAGTAGACAGCTACCGCTCTAGAGCCCGCTTGTGTTCAGAAGGCGAGGAATGTGGGAGCAACAAGTGCATATCACCCAAAAAAAAGAAAAAAAGAAAGAAAAAGAAAAGCTACGAGCTTTCTGTCACATGAGACTTTCTTCGGGTCTCTTCAGAAGGCGCTTAAACCCTGCAGACCTCTTCCTTACATCTAGTAAGCACCATAATTGCAGCTATGCTGCTACCACACTTTTTCCCTTTCAAAACAATCTGTGTACAAAACCAGTATAGATCCTGATAGTCACTCACTGACTGATGTTAACTATCTCAGGGCCTCTCTCAGAGAGTTTTTAACGTGTTATTCATCAACAGCAGAAGAGGCGATGCTAATAAGTTTTAACTCAAGGGTACAATATAACATAACTAAGCCCATATGGTTTAGCTAATGCAGCCAGCTTTCCAAGATTATTTTAATATGCATAATTTGGTCCTTGCAGCCGGACAAGCTGGGTTGTTTTTTTTCACATCTCCACCATCTGTTTTATGAATCCTTGAATTTATAATACAAAGGTCATTGTTTCAGCATATGGGGAATTGGGTTTCACTAATAAAGCAGGAGCTGGTGAGAACTAAATGAATACATACATTTTAATAAATGTATATGAGCATGTGCAGCTATAAATGTTTCAGACTGTGTAACTTAAAGTATTAGATAAATTGACAGAAGGGTTATTAGAGAGAGAGTCTTGAATGAATGGCCCAAAGCAAGATCTCTGATGATCATATCTTCGGGGATCTGGTATGGATTTTTCTCATTTAAATCAGGGACATTTAAAGACAAATTGCGGCATGTTTTGTGTGCGCATGTGYAGGAAATACTGTTGCAACATGGTACCAGCCACATAGCAATTATCCATGTCAGACCTTATAGAAAGGGAAGGTGATTTTATTTCAAATTAAAAATGGAAAATGAGCAGGTTTCACACACTCTCACAGTCTCATACTCACAGGCACCCAAATGCGTGCGATGTCCAAGGAGCCTGCTGGGCAGCAGGCAGCAGTGCTCCTGCTGTCCGGCCAGCAACCGGCACCGCAGGGCTTGTGTCCAGGCATCAGGATCCATCATGATGACACCTAGGACAAGGTGATGYTGTCTAGCAAGTCCTCCTCATGTTCCCTGGGTTCTCTGTACGTTGKTGGCAAAGCGCAGGTTTTGGAAATACATTTCTGAACCCTTCTGGAGTTGAAGGACGAATGTCTCCTTCCTGTCCCACCTCCAGGAGAAGTCTTTCCTCGTTTATCTCCAGAGCTGGGTGTCTCGTCAAACTGCAGGTAGGTGGGCTGAGATTGTGGTGATCTGCCAACCCATGTGGCATTAATGTGGGCCATGCTGAGAGACCTTCTCCTGCTGTATGATCCTTTGGGTGCCTCCACACTTAAGACTTTCCCATTCATTCTCCATTAACGCAGTTCTCTCTATCTGTGTTATTGAGTGTCTGTATCCATAACTTTTGGAGAAAATCAGCTGCTGCTTAGAGTAAAGGACTACTTTAGGTAAAATATGTACTTGCTATTGGTGAATGACTACTCACCCTCATCTTCACGAYGTAAAAAATGCATGCAAGACAGTTCTACAGTACCTGTAGAACGTAATGCAGCAGAGATCTGCTCACCTGGGATGTCAGAAGATAGCCAAATGGAAATGAACRCATCTTCCTCCATGACCATGGGAAGAATCTCATAAAATAATGCTTTCAGCAGTATTAAAACAGTGGCTACTGAAATTAATTTTCCTACTGCTTTTTTTGTTTAGAATTTCAACAGTATCGTTATTCTTTGTGGAAAGAGGGATGAGGGAATTAGGCACTCACTATTTTATTTTTCACTACAAAGATTCCAAAAGCCCCAAGTCAAAGGCAATATCAAAATATTTCATTTCTTCACATTTACCAAGGAAAAAGAGTGTAAAAGTTGTTTTGTGGACTTTAAAAAAAGCATTTATTGGGAACTTGATTAAGGAGGAAGTTGCAGGAAAGCAAATTTCACATGACCAAAGCCTGTTCTTTAAAATTCTCTTTCCATAGAATAGAGTAGTCATGTGAAAGAATGTTTACTGGAAACCTGTGTACTTACGCAGATGTTTTGCAAGCTACTCCATGCTAAAGACTAAAAGTACCTACTAAATGCCTATTTTACAAGTGAAAAGCAATAGTAATGTCAAACCCTTTATGAAAATGATAGCATGATCATAAAGCATGGTACATTTTAATCAACAAATTAACAGTTATTTGATATTTCTAATTTTTTTTTACAGTTTATGATCTTACCTGGCTCTTATCTAGAGTTGAGATTTCTTCCTTTTCAGCTGTAGTTGATTGTAAGTATCAACAGTTTTCTATACCCTAACGATTTTGTTAATTCCCAATGGATAACTAATTTCTACCTAACATTTTTCAATAGAACATTGTTGACTGAATGCAAATATTTTAAGTTTTTGATGAATTCCCCAGAGCGAGAAAGCTTACAGCTGTATCAAACCTRTTCTAAAGATGGGTTTAATAGTGAAGAAAAAGAAAGGATATTACCATAGCTGAACTKTAACTCCTCCAAGTTATTCCTGACATTCCACATTACATCCTGTAGCTAAATCAAATAAGAAAAAAACATTGCCCAGACATTTCAAGTATTTTTACATTTTTTGCCCTTAGTTCTCAAAAATCTTATGGAGCAATGAGTGCCAAGGGAAGGAGCTGGGAAAAAAAAAATGTAGGCAACCTGCATGAACTGAGACAATTTTCTTTTCCAGTGAAGTCCTGCAACAGCATGGGGAAACTGCAACTAAAGGACTGTGAACATTTAAGAAACTTATTCTAAAACACAAAAAGAATTACTTCTTAGCATTCAGAAATAGATCTTTTTCTTGATGGAAGCAAATACATTTGAGAAGTAACAAAGGAAAAGGTACAGAAAAGTAATCTTTGAAAAGTTATGATACTCCTTTAGTGATTTCAGTCATCAGCATTTGCAACAATTTTTTTCTATTTTATTTGGAAGTGAATGCTAATTATATATATGTCTTTTTCATAAAAGCTGCAAAAATTAATCTGAGAGCAAAGTAAATATAAGAAAAGTGACATGGTATAACACTTTCAGTAATTTACTTTAATAATTGATTTTGAGATGTGGTTATTTGAGGACTGAAAAGGCAAAACTTTTGAATATGATATTATTCACTATTACTTCTGGGGATAATTAGTTATTGCTTAGACTAGTTARTTGAAAAGTTAAATTTCAGTCTGTATTTATGTTGTGGAGTTCAAAGCTCTGGGTAATTATTTCAAGAAGGATGTTCAGGTTTTTTGTTTTTCCAGCTTAAGTATGCCAGGCTCCATAAAAATAAGGCTACGCTTTTATGATCACCTCCCGTGACACGTGAAAACTTAACAATAAATTGGCAGCTCACCTGTTTCTAGGCACCAGCCTCCTACAGAATTTCAAAATGGTTTGTTTGTGATTAGGCAAGATTTCTATAAGCGATCGGAGGTTACATCCCCAAGCAGCATAGGGTAGTTCTGCTGACTTCTCTGGACATTTAGCGTTGATTTCCACCAGCTGCAGACCTGGCCCACTGTGTTTCAAAGGTTTCAAGAATTTAAAATTTAAAGGTATTTATCTTGCGTAGCACTTCATTATATGTTTGTTTTGAATTATCAAAACTAGGACTCTGSTCCTGACTGATGGGTTGCTTACACAAAAACATGAGAGAAAAAGGAATATCAGAATAATAATTCGAATATTATACTGAATCCGCAAACCTAAAATATAAACGCTTTTGGATGAGCTCTTTTAACTTTAAAAATGTACATTCCTTGCTGTTTTTATGCTTTTTGACTCAATAYGCATTATTGCTAAATGAGTACCAGTCTAACGATATTGTACAGGTTGTATAATTTCTATTTTTTATCCATTTTGTTATGTATTTTCTCTTCTGGATTTTACAGTTTTAGCATGACATATATAAGGATACTGACACTCGATGTCTAATTCTTCRTCAATATCGGAGGATAACTGCTATAGTTACAGTACAGTCGCACAGATTTGGCCCTTCTTGGGCGCAGAGGGCATCCCAAACCCCTATATTTACTCAGTAAATTAGAATTTTAGAGCTGAGTTAAACAAATGTAACATCCCACAGGAACCACGATTTTGGAGTAAATATTTAGCACTGCAGTATACAAGAGTAATGAGTATTAATAGAATTACCAGAAAAATCAAAGAACTTAAGTACAGGAATACCCTGTTATCTAACAAGTGTATCTGAAAAGTGAGATAGCTGCAATTCAATAGATGGGAAAACAGTTTTTCCCCACAAGAATTACTGTAAGGGTGGGGAACAACATTTAGAAATTCAGGAAGTACGCCCAATTTAAATACACAGGGACAGTACACGGAGCTTTCCCATTCATTCACACTCCAGCAAACCTGCCCACGCGAGCGAGATCTCAGTGGTACGAATGCAGAGCAATGACAAGGGAGATCCTATTGCACAACCAGGCACCAGATACTCTCTGTGCTTCTACTATGGTGTAACGCACAAATAACACGTTGTTGAAATATTTAAAACTTTGTGCTGTAGACTATCTGTATTCCTCGTAGTTATTTTAACATAAATATACTATGGGGGTGGAGGGCATCTAGGTTGGGTTTGGGCAGCGTAAGGGGGAAGAGTGAAAAAAAGTCAGGCAATAAGAACTCTTAACAGCGCAGACTAGTAAATGCTGGACGATAAAACTTCGAAGAACAGATGAACACACAGACTTCCAATATGCAGATATATAGGGAATATATGTCACCAGCTACACAGCCAAGATCATGGTTATTTAAATGCCAAGTAAGTCCAGTCCAGAGACCAGACCACAAGTAAATTTTCCCCAGACTTGATCCAGATGTGAATAATAATGGATCTGCAAATCTGAGCATGAGGCAGGGCAAAATAAAGGAACAGCTACTTTGGAATTTGGATACAGTAAAGGAAAGCTAGCATCGTTAAAGCTAATAGACTTATTTTATGGGAAACACACCTGTCTGGAGCTCACTGATTTTGGCTCTGGTATTATGTTGCAACCAAGAGGGTTAGTGCAACGTGTTTAAACAGGGGAGTACTGCAAATAGGCAGACAGATTACCGTATACTTGATAGATTTCAATTTGCATCTGATATCTAAAGACTATAAGAATGACTGTAGTAGTCACATATAGCATACCTTCAGCTCAGTATCCTGAGTTTAGCAATAGCTAATAGTGGATGCTCGGGAAAAGCGTGTAAAAATGGGATAAAGGGATACTTCCCCTCTGACTATGAGGCCCCCCCAATTTCTCTAGCTGGCAGTTGCCTCCCTGGTATCATATTTAATCATCTCCATTATTTATCTAATCACATACTGAAACCATCAAAAAAAAATCTGCAGATATGAGTTGCTCAATTAAACTATGCATAACATGAAAAAGTTCTTTTCATTTGATATAAACCGTCTGCCATATCATTTCATGTGCTTTGGTTTACGTCTTCTGAACAGTGACTATTCACTCCCTCAAGACRTCCCCCATATCATTCAGGATTGTATACATCTCTACCATTCTCAGTCATTTCTYTTCTATGCTATACAGTCTTAGTTATTTTATTTTTTCCTCATAAAGAGGTACTTTGTACCGTGATCATTATTCTCCGTGTTTTCTAGTTTATTGTGTCCTTTTCTGTAAAGAGATGAGCAGACTTGTAGGGTATATTCAAAATACGAGTGCCCCAAGATTGTATACAGCTGAACAATGAAGTTTTATCTGATCCTTTCCAATATTTCCTAACACTTTCACTTTCCTGCCCACTGCTTAACAACAAACTAATATTTATAGATAACTATAGATTCTCTTTCAAAAACAATATTAGCTTATTTAGAACACGCCACTGTACATAAAGGCATTTTTCTCCTACTTTTTCCCCCATGTGCATGGCTTTGCATTTTTCAACACTAAATTTAATCTAATTGGCTGCTCACTTGACACTATGAGACTGTAYAGTAACAGTCTGTAGCCAGTTCAGTTTTGAAGCTCTAGCTCACTGTCATCAGGAAAATTTGTTATTCCTCCCTTCTTGATCATATAGGAATACCTTAAACAGCAGACATCCCAGCACAGACACCTGTAGCATTCCACTGGTAATCTCATTTTTTGAAAAACCAGACCAMTTCTTCTTACTCTTTGTTTTCTAAATTTTAAGCAGCTTTTAGTTTCTGAGAATACCTTTTCTTTTTTCCTACCACAGCTTAGTCTCTTTAGCAGTCATTCACAAAGTATCTTGTCATAAAATTTGGTATGCTCCAAGGAGAACTTTGAACCTGGAGCTGGTGAGGAGCACAGCCATGAAAGTAATGAAAGGATATAAATACAAACCTTACAGGGGAAGTAAAACATTCAAAGATCGTGTTAAAGGTTGAGTTCATCACAATCAAATACCTCCTTAGAGAACAAAATTCTGGTAAGAAATGTCCGCTTAATGAGTCTCCTATGCTGGAAGTTGAAGCATGATTTAACCTAGAAATAGAGTGTGTTTTTTAAATGGAGAAGACAATTAATCATAGAAACAAATAACCAATGGCTGTGGTGCATCCTCGGCCACAAACAGTATTTCTCAAAGGTATCTTTTGGTTAAAAAAGAATTATTTATTGTAAATTCTATAGTTTCTGTTATAAAGAAAATCAGATTACATCAATCTTACAGTATTTTCTGAGCTGCTTTTCCAAGTCTGTCTAGAATATGTTTAATGATGTTTTATTAAATCATTCTTTGGTCCAGTTCCTGGAAAATGTATGAGCAATCCATTTCTGTACCCACTCAGCCTAGACATCTTACACAGATATTAACTAACTAAGAATAGTAATGGATTTCTTTCTCAGTCTCRCTCACTCAGAGAAATATGCCATATCATAAGCTTTCATGTTTTGGTATTTACAAGYATTGTGCCACTCCAGTATAGGCTATTCTTATGGGACCATGTTGGCTCAAAATATTTAACTGCTGCCAAATCTCTTCCTTGAATCACTTCTTCCTCAMATTTGACTAGATAACCTATACTACAAACATTCATATGTAAAGTTAGCAGCTGGCCAGTTGTTGATTTTAAATTTCAAGTTAAACTGCTACAGAGAGCCTAAGACAGATGTGGAATACAACATCTGTTTARAAGGACAATAGATATCTGCTCCTCTCTCCTTGGGTGATGGTAATACAATGCCTTCATTCTAAAATTACTGTGAAGATCTCCCAYGTGGCAAAAGGTGGCCACCATAAGCAATCGAAGGGCTTGCTGCTATCAGCCTTATGATTATACAATTATCTTTGCCTGAAAAAACATTTTGGAATATTCCRAGCGGAAAGCTGTAAGTCTGCTCAGTAGTATATCAATTTGCGTCATACTTTTTCAGTAACCAAATGTCACTATTCCATAATCTCAGATTATGGACTTCATCTTTTCCACCAGCCATATGATCCTGGTGTATATATGCAGCTATCATCCTTGCTCCAAGCTCCATACAGAAAGAGAAAAAYGTATTTGTTTGGAAGGAAGTGGCAATGCCTTTTTCTATGACCCTGAAAAATCCAAGCACATCACAAGCGATGCTTGTAAGGTGTAGCCTGCAGTCCACACCGCTGACGGCTTCGCAATCGCTTAACGAGCGTGAGGACTCTGCTGATCAGCCCGGGCCTGGTGCGTTCCAGGGAAGTTCTTGCKCTCTCTGCTGTTCCACGCCGGCAGAAGTTACGTTTACCCAAGAGCTCTAGGAATAGCTTTTCCTAGGACATATGCAAATACATAACCTGCCCCTTTTCTGACCGTAGGACATGCTTATTATCAAATCCAGATAGGGTTCTCTGAACAAATGGATGTTATTTTCCTCAAAAAAGGAATGTGTGGCAAACCACATTACTAGATGTATTTCTAGACTTCACTTTGTGTCCAGCATATGAGCTCTTAAAAAAATAAAAAACAACAAAAAAAACTTCAACACTTCCTAATTCAATCTTTTTTCCCCCCAGATAATAAGAAAAAATATATTCAGAAAACAGAAATTAAGTGGTGCCAAGATGAAGATAAATTCAGATAAGCAGAGGAATCCCAGCTGCATTTACTTCTAAATCTTGCAGCAGAGCCACCTCCAGCTTCCTAGCTTTGAGCAATAAGTAGGTAAGTTCACCTGCTCGCTATTTACTCCTGGTCATTGGAGCAGAACCTCCTGCAAGCTAAAGTGTCAGGAAGCATAAAATGAGGAGTGCGGGGTTTTCCCAGAGATGTATGGGGGTGCTAGAAACGGGACKAGATGAGGAGCGTTCTCCCGTGCTCGTGGGAATGGAGGGAAGGGCGGGGGGACGCACAATTTCGGTGGAATGTGCCTGATAAGGACTTAGTGGAGATCCAAGGATTTAGCCTGTTACTTTTTATTGAAATCATTGTTCTCAACGAGSATTTGTGTTAAGTGCAGAGTGCTGAAACGAATATGAACTGAAGATAAGAGACAGTAGTAATTAGCTGTAATTGAACACAACGAATGATATTGGTCAGGCTGTCATGAGCGCAGAATAGGGGTCTCGTATTAAAATAACGTCCTCTGCTAAATTTGTTTAGAGTATCTGAAACGTCAGCAGACGTAGCTATAACATAGCACACWAAATAGTTGTTTAAAAAGGACCCATTTCCACAGAAAGCATCCAGACCGCTCACTCCTCACACCTTCAGTAGAAGTCATATTGCGGGGYTGCACTTTATACTACCTGTTTGCTCACTAAGAAGCCCAGTAAAGACCCACACTGCAGTGAAAACTGAAAGCATGGAAAGTAGGTGTTCTCAGCCWCCACGCAGGGCTTCCTAAGGGGGGAGGCGGGTTCCCAAAGAGGGAGGCAGGGGCCAACAGCAGCACTTTCGGAGAAAGCAGCTCCTGTCGCACTTCCAGCACTTCCACTGCCGTTAACCTTCCACTCTCAAAGTAACATTTTAAGAAGTCCCTTAAGAAACATCTTTTCATTATAGACAGTTCATTTGCGTGCATTACAAAGCGTGCAGCTGATTAATATGCAGAAATATATCGCACAAGAGTAGGCTTTTGATGTATTATCTCCTATTTTAAGAGAGAGGAACCGTGGGATATGGTGGGATGATGCAACTGTTGTGAACATGTAGGAGTTTCACTGTGAAAAATGTTATTGAGAAGACGATGTAACAGAGAGCCAGTGCCTCATTCATGAGTGGCTTTGCAGCTCCAAGCCTTTTTGCAGAATTCACCTATTTTGCCTCCTTAACTTCATATTTCAGTAAAAAATAGACATCATCTTTTACATTAGAGGTGGGAAGAAAGTAATTATTATCTTGCCTTGCTAAATCTACTAATAGAAATACGGGAATACTTCAGTGGGTGACAGCTCAGTTGTTAAACGTATTATACACAATGTGGTATACAAAAGTGGAAATTATTGCACTATGATTTTTTTTTAATTTGTATGACAGCTGTGTTCTGCGCTCCCAACCAAAATCAAAGCTCTGTCACTTCAGATGCTATAAATTTAGCTCTATGAATGTCACAAGTAGGTACATAATGGTTTACATACACAGAATGGCCATACTGCCCAGCCAGGAGAAAGCAATGAACACCGGGTGACTTAATAACATATAAACAAAATATTTAACGTTTTTTTTTTTGAGAGTAAAATCACGGAGTGACAGGAAGTAGAAGATGAAGGAGAATAAGGGGATTTCCTACACAAACAAGCAGGATGACTGATTTTTCATTTCATTGACTTTTTTWAAAAAAATAGAGTTCTGCATCTAGAAAGACTGTTAACTACATCTGTGCAATATGCAGAAAAATACAGGGAAATTTTTAGGCTTCTTAAATGTTATGTCTATCTTTTCAGACTGGTAATGGAAAATATTAGATCAAATCTCTGATTAAATAGACAAAATTCCTAGCTCTTATTCAAATCCAGTCAATGGATTTTTGTCTTTTTATCGCAATTAATATCTAATTGGTTTTTCTATGACATTTTAAATTCTTTCTTCTATGTCTAAGTTTAGCTCATTAGCAGCTTTATCATTCCAAGCCTGCTGATGAAATATGAATTAATAACTGTCTTGGGATGCTTGATGTTAAATTATTAAAATTTCCAAGGAGCTCTTGCAGCAAACACAAACAACATATCATTGTCTAATTACCACTGCAATTGCTTCCTTCCTGTTCGTCCCTTTGACTATTAACCAAAGCCCTGTTTTGACTGTTGTTCTTCTATTTCCTGCAAACAAAAGGGTGACCACAGCCCTTTCTTTCCTGTTTGGTCAGGAACTACACAAAAAGAGATACAGAGAAAGGGCAGCAGATAATTCAAGTGCATTTGCCAACACACACACACACACACACACAGAGTCTTCTCCAAAACCCTGAAATCCATTTGCAAACTCATCTTCATCTCTACGTTCTTATAGTCTTCCACATTTAATTATGAATAAACACAAACAGAACACATAAAAGTGAGCATATAYATATTTAAAACTGTGAACATAGCATCACTGTGCTTTATCAGCTGTAAGCAGCTCTTCTCTTCAAACTAAAGTCCAGTCTACAGATCTTAAAAACGAGGGGAAGTGAGGGAAGAAGTTTGAACAGCCCATCGCGCTTGCCTTTACTATCCTGACAGCACAAGTTGCACAGCAGGRAAAGCAACCACCAGGAAGCGACAGGCAGTGATTTAGCTGAAGGCAGGAGAAATGTACCTACTTCCAGGCTGGGGAATATAACCTTTATCCTGCTACACCCAATAGGTTAATTTAACTTCCCAGTGCTCTGCTTTTGAGAAGTACAGCTGCACAGGTACACAGGTAGCACAACTTTAACCTCAGCACAGATTGCTGAAATATAGAAATCTTTTTTTTTTTTTTTTTTTTTTTTTNTTTTTTTTGCCAACTTACTCAAAATTTTGTATTTCCAAGAGAAAATATTAAGCTTCTACGAATGGAGTATATCTTGAACTTTATTGTCCAAAATGTGAAATAATAACTTCTGCTGTAGCTGTATGGGCAAAGGGCTCCAGCTTGTTTGGCACTAATGAAAGGGAAAAATATTATAAAGTTTTGATTATCCTTGCTAACATCGCAAGGTTTGAATGAAATGTCAGTGAACATCCTAATAGGTTCCTATCTCTACAGTCAAACACTGAAATACCTTTGAAGTGGTTATCATTGACAAGTAACAGTTTAAACATATTTGGCAAGATAGCTGTCTGATTACCACATGGTACCTGAGGTTCTGTGTAGGTATGTGCTACATATTTTCCTCAAAACCGTCTTAAGCAAATAAAAGAATATCAGAGAGCTAACAGTGTCCGCTTCTAAATTCGTCGATGAGTGATGTGACACAGAGATATCACGGAGTACATCCTACTTGAGAGGAAACAAAACAACCCCCCGAAAAGGGCCGAGGACTGCAGCGTATCCCAAACCATCAGCCGTTCCCTGGCTGTTAGTACAACGTACTATAGCTGAATATACARTCTGAGCAGGAGAATGCTATTTTCAGTAGGCTTTATCACAAGGCAAGAAGCCTCCTTTCAACAAGAAACATCATCTGTCAGCAAAAGAAAGCGAATGAATGACAATCGTTGYTTAAAAGCTGCCAAGGAGTGATTCAGCATTCATCAGCCGGCTTCATTCCCATTAGCAAAATTTAAATTTCCAATTTAGCAACCTTTCACTTATCCTTTTCAGATGAGATATGTTGTTAAACTCATTTTGTAGAGAATAATTTGCAATAATACTCCCTTCTCTGTGTGAAGCCCTGAGATGATTCCTGGAAGAATTACCACTTCGCCTAGAACATTTTCCCTCCTGCAGTACCTGTGGAATCAACCCAATCGTCTTCGCCGTTCGGAAACCGTTAGCTCTCTAGCAAAATCCACTTCTTTCGGTATTTCTGAAGGCGCTGCCTCCTAACAGACTGAGGGTAATTGGGCACAGACGCTATTTGCGGTGAATAGACCATCCAAACCTCCAAACAACCGCATAGCATTGAATTACATCCAGTGTACAAATAAAATAGTTACGCTGTTTTTAATTTTTATCCGTTGGGCTTGAAATTGCAGCTATATGACAACYGAATGTAATCCTGTTCAGACCTCATCTGCCTGCATTAGAGGAGCAAAGAAAGCACCATATTTCACAGAACTGCAAAGGTCTTGATCTTACTCGCTTTGCAAAAAACTCCTGCAGACTTCAAAAAGAACTGGATTAGACTCTCTGTGCGGGATAGGAATGAGAGCCACGTTTTGTGCRCTTCATGTGAGTTCTCCAAACAGGAACTAATTAATGTTTTGACATTTTATATGGTTGGTATTTAAAYGAAATATTTCCAAAGATCATGGCCCTTGATATTGATCAATGTGATTACTGACATCAGAAATATGTCATTTCCATAATACTATGGATTAGTGTGCTCACAGCACTGCACAAGCAGTACTACAGAGCAAAAAAAAACCCTGCATCTCATGAAAATCTTGTAAATAGAAAAAATATTTCAAAGACTGACCTTTAATGAACATCCAATAGCTTAGATATTTATTCTAAGTTTAYGTGAAACTACAAGAAATCAAATTTGGAAGGAGGTAAGATTGAGGGCAGGCTCTCTCCTGGCATTTCAGCATTCACGTATCTCATCTCCTCCAGAATAGACAGCGTTTAATTTGCCTCTCTATCAGAATCAAAATTTCCTGTGATCAATATTTACTTTGGAATCTCAAAGGAACTTCTAGAGTGATATTTTAAGCATTCCTATAGAAATTACTTGCTGGGAATGTGTATTTTCCTGAAGGAAAGGTTTTGCATACATATGTTATATTAAAGCTTCACAGGCGAGGTACACCTGGAAGGATCACTGGTAGGATAAAAGTAAGAGAAAAGACTAACGAAAATCTCTCATCGCTGTTCTGTTTCTGATACTCACACATCTGGGATTTTATTGAATGTCTCCAAAATAAATAATGTTAAAGCACTTGTTAATACATTTATTTTGGACACACTGAAGTGAGAAATTAAAAAGAAAAGTAGGACTCCCAAATACAAACTTACTAGAATGGCTATTTCAAATCTAATTTTATTGGTACCTTCATATTTCTCCATCTTAAGTTGGATGTGTCAGAAGGATTTCACATAAACTGTGAATACATATCCCAGGATTTTCAAGTTGAGTTGAATCTGCAAGTAAAAAGCACATGCACAAAACTAAAGGCCGGTCATTGGGTTTTTAAGCCTCAAGTTTCATCCTCAGCAAGTTTGGGATGCCATTTCCAGCTTTCAGCTTCCGTTGCTGTCACTCGTCCGCAGAACCACGCTCACTCAAGCTACACTGGTGCCCTGCGCCTGTGAAAAAGCAGTGAAAACAGTGCATGGAGGAAAAAATAAAAAAAAAAAAAAAAAAGAAAGTTAAATATTGGTTCACATGGAAGACAATATCTGCCTATTCAAAATAAAAACTTTTAGCTMTTTTCTCATTTTGACATTTCTCATTTGAAAAGGCAAAGAAGAAACAACTCACTGGCAAGGCTGTCTGCAAATCACTCCAGTGAAGTACCGCCACATTTGGACTATACACTCCTTTGCAGTTTTTGAGCGTCTTTTGTGTATTTTACATACATGCAAATATCTTTTTTTTTAAAATCTTAGATGAATAACTAGACAGTAAACTTGTGAAGCTTTACCACATTTGTCATATTTTGAAAAAAAAAACATGACAAATGAAAGACAATTAATGTGCAACAAAACCATTTCTACTTTATTAGGAAAGAAACCTAACCATGTTTTTCAGCACCTTCAGTTATTTATTAGCCTTGCTCTGCTCCTGTCTCCTCCCGAACCTGATGCCTACTCTTAAATTCTATTTAACATAATATTTGAAACTTTTCCCTTATCCTTTTTTTTCATGTGACAGCGTGGTAATTATTTGATAATATGGGAGTTATGGGACCGCTCACTGTTGAGCTGTCAGTCAAAAGTCTTATTCCTCRTGAATCTGACATCACGTCACCAGAAAGCAATCTGTCCCATCAGTCAAGTATTTTCTCCAGGGCTTTTTGGAATGTGTGGCAGAACCAGGTATCCAAAACCGTCTGCTAACATAGTCAGTTATTCATATTGCCAAACCCTCTCCCCCCAACCTCAAATTAAAACATTAACTGTATTACTTACTGTTGAAGTACTAAGCAATATCATCTTCATAGGACGGCACAAAACAATTGCTTTAGGTTTGGGGTTTGTCATGCAAACGTTTCATACTTGCATATGATGGTGAACACTTTCCAGGATGTGGATTCATTTCACTCCAAGTTCATTTCCAGATTCCAAACCTGGATTTCTGGATAAATCGGTCAGGTCCGGCTTTATCCCAACTAAGTCTAAGCATGCAACCAAAGTTCTGGAGTGTAAGCTCCTCTCGTCAATGGGCAGAGCAGACACGGCCAGAAGATAAYGCAGATGCTAAATGTGTTCAGTCATCTCTGGAAGTACCTATTACTCTTTACAAACACCCTGGGCGATTATGGGCCTTCTGACCAGATAATTAAATGTATTCAACAGCCAGCAGTGCAGATAYGTTCCTCCTGTCATTTCCAGTTGCTCCTAGATAAGGTAATGGCTTATTGCCATGAAATTTWTATACTATTGGATTTTTCTGAAGCAGCCGAACCTATCTGCATCTACATAAAACATCAACAGTGCTGCAGAAGGCTTAAAGCAACAGTGCAGCAGATTTGTACCCACACATCAACAACAGCTCACGAAAATAAAAAGTTTTCTGCCACAGGAGAGCTTACATTTAATCAGTTATTTAAATTAAAATGTTGAAACATTAGAAATATCTAAATGCCTTTAGCAAGGGCACTTAGCTAAAAAAAAATGYAAAAACACACATCAAAGAATATGTCTAGTTCAAGCAATAAGAATTCAAGGGACTAGAGGTGAAACAAAAGGCTCTGAGCTTTTTGAATTTCAAACCTGAAAAACACAGAGGAGTTGATGCATAATAGATATTAAAGGGATATAAGATAGGCTTTCACCTATAACAGAAGAATTAGCACTGATAGATGCAGGTACTAGAGCTTCTGCTACTCTGTGGTCATCCTAGAAGCAAGAAGCAATATGTGAATGAAGCGTGAAGCACTTGTGAATGCAGTAATGATTCACTAAATGGGTCCTGTCTTCATTCCTGTAAAACTGACAAGCCAAAAGCAAAAATATTCTGCTATTAAGCAAAATTATTGCAAGAAATAGAAATAGTWGGAAAATTTTATATGAGGCCCTGACAAAGTGCAAGCACTCAAGATTTCCTAGCTGTACATTCAGCTGTTCTGAAGAAGAGTTGGGGCAGAGCATAAAGGTCAGACTTTATATGCAGAATGTAGTCAAGCCTGAATACCTGAAAACAAAATTATTTTTTATTCACACTCAGCTTTTGCCAGAGACTCAAACGATTAAGCCATTTATTGAATAGAAGGGCGCAGCACAGTGCCAGGACAGATCCTCTCTATTCATTTAAAGCAATCTAGTTCCAYGGTTGCCTTAGAGAGATTTTATAATTCACAGAAGATCTTAGCTAGACACCAGCAAAAGACTTTCGGCATTAGAAAATGGACTAGGCAGGATCACAAGCATCTCTCAAGCGTAGTAACACGTCCTGCATGCTGCCCAGGCGACGTCAGGAGCGCAGGGCCGAACACACACCAGTTCCAAGGGCTACGTGTGCTCCACGAGAGCGTGCAGACGGGACCCTTGTCCGGCGCGGCGCGCTACACTGCTGGTGGAGCCATGCGGGAGCATCAGGACAGGGCTCGCTCGTGAAGCCACAGGCAGAGCTAGAGAAGGTTTACATCTTTTGGGGGACATCCGAGTCCCGAAGAGTCTGCAGAACTGAGGGACTAAGAAAGGGAAAGGTAAGAGAGGAACTCTTGCCATCTGAGATTAAAAAGAAAAAAAAAGCTCATAGTAGCTTTAAAAAATAATTTTTAATTTGTAAACCAGGAATAACAAGGGGGTCAACACAGAGCCAACCATTTATCCAAACTGATACGGGACAGAGGTCTGYTCTGCCCTCTCTCCTACTTCAGGGCTATTCAGGGGAACTTTCCACTTCATTCTCTTTGTCGTACGATTAAAATAAAGTGGCATGTTTSTGGCAGTACCTACGTAGATTAGTTTTTAGCAAACAGAACAATTGCTTTAGAAAGGACCTTTATCACTTCTGAAAATAGGAGTTAGGCCCCTAAGTGCCTTTTGGAAAATCTTTTGGAAAATTTCACCYTTCCTCTCCAGTATGCCCCACTTCTCCAGCTGTGGGCTGGAGATAAGAGTGTTTGAATGCTGCTGCTCCTATCGTCTTGGGAATAAAAGAGAGCTGAGGGGAAAAAAGACAGCAATAGTGAGCACTGAGCTGGCGTAACAGCAGTGCTCCATCGACAGCATCTGTTTCCATGCGCTGTGGAAAAATGTTACCACTTAACCTTATCAGTGCAGGTATGCTGATTCACAGCAACATACTACTTGGCCCCTGTTTGTTCAACTTAGACCTCACAGAAATCTATATATAAAACCATATCAAATAACTGGAGTACATTCCTGCTCCTATCAGGCTTCCTGTACCATAACAAAAATAAAATGCATTGCTTTATGCTATTAAAAGTTCTTTAATACAATAAAAGACACATATGTATATTATATACTTAAATTATTATATTGATATTATACATATAATATATACTATATAATACTATATGTTATATACTTGTGTATATTTATATTTATATTAAAATTTACATTAAACATATATTATATTTATATGATATACATTGCACACTCATAAGATYAGTTGTAAGATCTGAATCTGAATAAGAGTTGATCTCCAAGTTCTGCTCCCTGCCTTTACTAAGGAGGTTGTCATTGACTGCTCCATTAACTTTCCAAAATGCCTCTATCCAAGCAAAGCAAAACAAAATCAGCAGGTAAAAAGATTTCTAAGATTCTGAGCTTGAAAGCAATGTTTCTATCAGGTGCTGGATGAAACCACTGAGTTTGACCTAGTTTGGGATAAACTACTCTAAAAGAGAAAATAAGTATTTAGACATTTGAAGTCTTTAGATTTATAGCTCTTAGCAAAGCATCTTCTAATCTAGCTCTAGTTATTTTGAGCTGTGCTGAAAGACCTGTTTGGCATGTTGCTTTCAGAAAACAGCGGAGGTTGGACCTCGGAAGATATGGATGTTTGAGGTGAAACACCCACAACATCTGAAATGCGAAAGGAACCTCTTGGTCATRTGGTGATGCACAAGTAAAGCGTCTAACTGTGAAATCTGAAATGCACTTTTGACAACTGCCATAAAATTTCGATTTGTTAATCTTTTATTTCATGTTAAAACCACAATAATTAAAAAATAATTAATTAAATAATTAAAAAGCTATTTCCTGTTATATCAAATTATGCTTATTCTTCGTGCAGCAACAGAAGATTTTAAAAGTTATGATTAGATAGCAACRTCAATTGTGTTTAATTCCTAACCTTGATTAAACTGGTTCTGTACTAGAAAGAAACTATTACAAAAAGAAATGTCATCCGCCAGATTAGCAGACAAGCCTCAGAGCACCGAGCAGAAGGCTGGTATTTAATACCCGTCCAGCACCTGACCTGGTGGTGCTGAAGGCAGTTTGCTCGTGCCCTGCTTCTAAGCAATACAGGGGAGGTGGTGGCGAAGATCTGGCTACTCCTAAGCTCAGACTTTCAYGCCGAGTGTACCACAAGTATTCATAATTAGTTAGCATGTTCTGGTCTTTTAAAACTTGAGTGTACCAATACTACTCACATTAATCTGGGTGAGACACACACACCGCTACTTTCTTTCCCCTGTTACTTACATTTTGGACTATGTTTTCTGCAGATTTTTTGTACTCTCTGAAATCCAGTGAAAACTATAATGTACACACCAGGGTCGTTCCCTGGAGACGATCCATCCGTGCCCATAGATTCATTAAGTGATGTAAATATGGATACAGAAATAATAACAAACCGTGAATGAGATGAAGTAATGTGATTCGGAAAGCATATGCAAACCTTCTGTTAGAGGAGAATATGAAGGGTTAAGTAATCAGTGCAATGCTATGCTGCATCTGTGAAACCCCTCTAGTGTCCTTGTAGCTATAAAGTTTGCACAGCTGGCAAATCTAAAAAAAGCAATTACAGAAACCATTTTGAAAGTTTGGGAGACTCTAAACAGCATTAAAGACTAAATATTAATTATAACAAGTATCATTCAAACGTCTTATAGGACTCTGCGGTACTAATGAACTCTGTTAAGAGCAATAATCAGGTTTACAAATTAAACTACTGGTTTATACATCAGGCAAGCTTCAGTTTGCTGGAGCCTTCTGTATAATAAAGTTATTTTGCCTCTTGATACAACAAATCTAATTTTATGTGTTTATTATTGTATCTTATGAAAGTGTTGTACATAGGAGGAACAGTAGAGAGACATTCTGGAACTTCTCAGTTTTTAAATTATTTTAAAAAACACCAAGTGTTCTTCCTAGAAGTTATTTTTTTAAAATTCATACATCAGCCAAAAATAGAAAACAAGACAAGAACAGTTTCTGCTTCAGCTACAATAGAATATGCCAATATTCATGTTTAGCTCTAAAGCCTGAAGTTTTAACACACCAGTCGGCTTGAGGGGTTTTTAATCTTAAAACCTCAAGTCTTTAGAATTATCACGTCACAGAGAAGTCATGACCACAGGTTTTCATTTTGGCCTTGTGTCTGGAAACGCTACCCAAACCGACTGTTCCACCCCTTGGGAAACTTTTTGCGCTGAAATGAAAACTACCAGGTGAAGAGGGGGGAGCGAGAGCCGCGGGGCCGGACGGGGAAGGAAGCGTCTGGGCACCCCCGCGCTGGGGACAGTCCGAGCACCTTGGCCTGAGGGCGGAAGAGCATATGCACGTAGTTTTCGAAGCCAGTATTGAACAGCAACAATCTGAAGAGTCAAATGCATATTTCTCAAATTAAAAAAAAAAAAAAAAAAGAATTCAAACCATTTTTTAAATAAAATCCAAAAACATTATCTCAATATGTAGTCAACCAAGCAGAAACAGAAAAATAGCCTTCCCATCCTTTTCCAGGTTTCTGCGTCTCTATTCATTGCTTTCGTTTTCAGGCAATATATATATATCACACACAAATCTGTTCTGGCTCCACGAAAAATACTTCTATTCCACATGTATCAGAGTACCGCTAACAGAATTCTTGGCGTCATTTTCTAGTCATGATTGGTGTTGCAGATGGTACCTACATCTCTAGGAATGATATAAAACCTCCATGTTAAACAAACATYATARAATGGTAAGGTTTTTTTCTTCCAACACTACTATTTGATCAAYGCAGACTAAGTTATGTGTATATACAATGTAGATAACTTGATTTGTCACCCGAAGTGCTTGCTCTTTTTTCAAATCCAGTATCCATCACTAGAAAAAATGATATATACCCTGTTAGCAATCTTGGCCAGTTAGCTGGTCATTCAGATATGTTCCCAATAAAATTAAAAGCCAATTTTGAATTGAGTGCAATCTAGTCAGCCCAAGACTTCAAAGAAGTTACAGCTTCCTAAATAGTTTTTCTCTTCTCCTCTCACCTAGATTCAAAGACGTCTGGCTCATAGATTTTCCAGTGTATTTTTGTTTTCCTCCTTCCTCAGACTTTCCAGGTTTTATTATTATATCATATGTCTACGTAAAAATAAAATATGACTCAAAACTTTAAACTTTTATTTCTCCATTGCTATATTTGAGATAATATTGCCTTCAAACTCGGGCAACAATTTTTTAGTATAACTCTGGAGGATAAGAAAAAGTGATGGCACCAAGGAAGGAAGCAAAGATAAAGGTTTTATACTAATTGCCCTGAAGTTGCCGGTCTGCAACCTTCAGTTTCAAATCAAATATCTTTTCCAATTTCTTCTGGAGCACTTGTATGAGTTTCACAAATGCTTACCCTCAGTCTGGTGGGTTTAAATTTTATTTAAAAGCTTAATCAGAAGCAATAAAAACTCTAGATTAAAGGGTTTCTTTTTAATGAAATGYGTAAGGCCACCAAGAGTGTCTATGGGAACTATGAAAACTTGCATCTAACAAGCACTTTCAGTTCCTTTATAAGAAACCGCTGCATGCAAAAGCAGTATTCAGTAACAGTCACAAATGTAGCAGCAACTTGTAATTTTACTTTTCAGTAACTAAAAGTTAAGAGAAAGTAGTACAWTTTTTTTTAACTTAAAATTTATGATTAAACTGTGGCACTACGGACATGGCATGTTAGTTTTACTACACAGATTATGAAYGCATTAAAAATGCAGATAGCTGCACGTGGATGAAAATATATAATGCTGCACAAGCCCTGAAGATTTCTTCAGGTGGGCCTCAGAGCCCACTTAAAAGCAAAGGACTAAATAAAATATGACTGAAAAATTAACTTGTGATAATTTATACATATTCCAGCATATATATCATTTTATATGCAACTTTATTTCATCTGAACATCCAATCCAGAAAATACCTGTATGTTTTTTGTAGTGTGAAGAAGGTGGCAATAAAATCTCCACGCAATACAAAACAGCWCTACTGGTGGGCAGAAATCAGGCCTTTGGTTCCTTTGCTTTATCCCCGCTGGCTTTAACGGGAGGCAGATTTACCTGTATCCCTTCAAGGAACCTGACCCACGTATAAAGTTAAATACTACTGTAAGCAAATCTTTCAATGGCAAAGCTTAATAATAAAAACAGAAATGATAATGTTTGCCCTGCAAGGATGGTTTTTAGCACAAGCAGCAGAATAACTGATGCAGTAATATGTTACTCTGGTTTTTGTGCATGCTTACACAGACCCCTCCAAACAAACGTCTCATTACCTCCGAAGAACGCGGTCCCTGGAGAGGAATGCTCCCGGGAGCCCTCCGGAGCGAACAGCTCCGAAGGTTGGGGAGGAGCCGTAGGGACACGGCCGGACGCCGCGGCCCCAGGCAGCAGAGAGGCAGGAAGCCTGCGCACACCTCTCGCCTTCAGGGTTTTAAAGCACTGGGCTTTGTTTGGAGCTCCTTCTTCTATTTCTCTTCTAATTTTCATCTAATGAGCCTCTGYTAAGAAACTGCTGAACAACTCTGCTGCTCGCCGTGAGCACCTGGCAGCGCCATCCTGCTCCCCGGGTCTCGCGGCCGGCGCTAAGCCTGCCCTGCTCTCACAGCCTCCCCCGAGAGCGAGAAATCACTTGACGTTAAGATCTGTTTCTCTTTCAGCTTGGACTCATTAGACCAGCTCACCAGCAAGGGATTGTGGAGAGCTGCTGGAAGCAAAGGCTGGTGCAGCTTCCGTGGTATTTGTCCGGGAAAACCCTCTCTGCGCCAAAGATGCACCGCAGATAAGTACCAGACTGCAGACCTGGTCAAGGTCTTTGAACCCCTCTCTTCCCAGAGAGGAGTCCTTTGGCATTTACAAACCTGAGGACACGAATTCTCCATCCCAGAAGTCTGCTACAAGCATTTTTGCAATTATACGGCATTTTACAAGCTTCAAAACTTGTAATGCAAACCGCTTGCAGAAGCCTCTTCCAACAGTCACAACTTCGCCGCTACACCCTTCAACGTGAACTTTGGAGATTTCCAAGTCTCTCTTCTCAGAGCCTGTAGTCTGCACTAACAGCACAACGATGAGAGCATGTAAAATATTGTCCTAACTATCTGAGGAAGAAGGGGGTTTCGACTGACAGTGCAGAAAGTTCCCTGCTGTCATTTTTACTATCAGATCCTTGAGTTTTCCTTATGATTTGATTTATTTCAAATTATATTCTATTTCCTTGTTTCATGTTTCTACAAGCCTCATTACATAGCTATTGAAAAAATACGTCAGATGAGTTTTTGTTATCTGAAAAGTGAGAACAACTCCAATGCTAAACAGTTCAAGGTTTGTTAGGTAGTGAAGCCATTTTGTGGGAAAACTGTCACAGGGAACTCCAACATTTTGGCCCCAGGATTCAAGAACTTGTACAGCCAGTGACAGATTCCACAGAATTATTAGGCAAAATACAGAGAAATAAAAAAGACATAAAACAGATTTTTCCTTGGAAATAGAAAAATGCAAAATTAATTGAATGACTTGACGTTTGCCTTGAGCTTTGCTTACCTCGAGCTCTTTTGTTTCCAAAAGGGATTTTTTTTTCAAGGAATTGTTTTAAAAATAAAATCTTTAATGCTGATTGAGGCAAGGATTATTATGATTTTTTAAGCCAGAGTGCTTTTGTGTATCTGTTTTAAAGTGCTTTTGAAAACCACATCCAAGTCTGGGGCTATAGRCTGAATTTTCCATATCGTATCTCCTAGGTACGTTCTTGACATCCTTTTTTTTTTGGTGAAGAAACTAATAAAATTACTAATAAAATACATTTCTTCATTTGGTTAGTTCCAAACTCCAAACTAAGYGTACGATGCATCATACATACTCACATACACATGCACATCTATTCCTGTCTATACCACACGAGTGAGTATGTGTGTGCACTTACAYACCTGCCCTAGAACATGGTTAAATCTCTAAACCATCTCTTCAGGCCATTCTAACACAAGCCCTGGTTTGTGTTTGTAGGTAATGGGAAGAGATTCAAGACCTTCTTTCCAGGAGCAAAACTAAAAGCAGTTGGACCTTACAGACATGCCACTCCACTCAGCTGAGCCTACAGTTTGCTTTATTGATACTGAGGGAAGCAGGAGAATCTGAGCCACGATYGTAACATGGTCTTTTATGGTGTATCTGCTTGTCACTTGGAGATGTCACAAGATTTCTGGTGCCTTCCTCCCTTTACTTTGGCCATCCTGTATTAACAGACACATCTCTCTCAGTGAAACACTCGTTCTGCTAAAACCCCAACAGAGGGTGCCTAAAATACACAGCGTTAAAGCTGGTAGTAACAGCTAGTCAATCCTGATGTTAAACTCCTGTTTCATAAGTACACGAACAGACGAATGCATAGAAAAAAATGTATCTGAGGATTTTATACACGTTATTCTGTTAGTTTCATTAGAATTTAAGTTCATGCTGCAACAAGCTATTGTTATAGTTTAGCTTTAATGAATATATATTTTATTAAAATGCCCCTTTTTCACCCGGGGATTCGATTTTGGTTGTGCTTAATTACTAAGTTCCAGCAGGTTAAGGAAAGCCCTTTATTTCAAAACAGCATATGAAATCTCATTACCTATGAGGAGAAAATGTTCTATACACCTTCCTTACTGTAAGGATAACTTCCGCATTTGTGTTTCGTGATGCTGCATTAGCAGAGCTGAGGTTAGCCAAAATCCTGTATCCAGTATTCCTCTCAACCTCTTTGAATCAGGGAGAACGAAAGAGAAAGACATCCAGAAAGGCAAACTAGTACATCAGGAATCTGTCCTAGAAACCTGCCACAAGAGCAGCAGGGTTTTCCGCAAACAGCCCAGCAGGCAGCCAAAAGAGCAAGCAAGGTCATTAAAGAAACAGCCGCTGCAGACCTAAAAGCTGCTGCAAAACTACACGAAACGTAGCAAGGAAATTTAAGCAGCACGGGGGTCAYGCTGCAAGCCCATTACGCACCACCAGGACTGCCGCTCCGTCGCGGCGTGGTTCAACCGGCAACGAAGCTCTCCCGGAGGAGACTGGCGCTTCTGCTTCCTTGCGCACGGAAGGGAAGCCACCCATTCGTCCAATGTTAAAACGCCAAGGTTTATTTTACATTAAACTACGCAAGGTCAGGAGGCCACAGTTTTAGCCATCGCAAAACAGAAAAAAAAAGTGGTTACTTCTCAGGGCATCCTTGTCTCATCAATAAAACCAGGATCTCCTTCGAGAGTGAGACACGTGGGAACATACCATAGGTATTTTGGCTTGAGAGAAAATAAACAAATGGATCCTTTTATGAGCAGTGACATGGTGACAAACTACTATTTTTTTTGCAGTCCTCTACATATACTGCAAAGGACATGTGGACGAGCTATTTTTCTTTCACGGTATAAATCCAGCAGTGCCAACAGACTTGGGAACTCTGCCAGTCATGAGAAATGAATACTGCAATTCAGCAGATAAGTTTTCCTAAGAACTATATATTCCTTGCTTTGCTAGTGGAATTCGGTCTTAAAATCACATGGCACAGCATCAGCACGATATTAATTTTATGTAACTATAAAACCTATTTGTGCTTTATATCCACTCTACCTGATTTTACTTTTGGATGATACATAAAAGAAGCCGCAGTGAAGATGGGCAGTCACAATTGCACGAGCGCGTTTCAGAATCACGGGTATAACCTGGAGGGTTGAATGCTGCTCCTGTGTTAGGAGAGGGAACACTCTGGTGAGGTTTCCAGTGATCTGTGTAATYCAATAGTCAGGCAGAATTAGCCCACGGGATACAGTGACACTCCGTATGAATTTAGTGCTGTCCTATGCAGATATGATTACAGATTTAAGGCCAGGGCTGTAATAAATTTGTTAAGAACTTGGTTGGATATAAAGGTTGACATGAAGCTATGTATAACTGATTTTTACTGAGGATAGCTGTGCTCTACAGAATTGTATTATTGCTTCCTTTTGGTATAGAAGCTTGAATTCTCTTCCTACTTTTAAATTATCTTGCTTAGAATTAATTCAGATACCAGGTCCTTGTTCTACCAGATCCTGCATAGACACAGACTGGTTTAACATAATGATGGTTACATGACCAGATCAACTAAATAAAACCAAGACACAAGGCAATTCTGAACTTTAAGCTGGTAAATGAAAGGCATCTTCTGATGTGATCTGAATGCTAAAAAAATTTTTTTTCCTGAGCAGATGGTGACTCSAATGTTCTTTAAAAATCATTTATCTTTTTTCTGATCACTAAACATCTCTAGAATTACTACCAATAGAAAGACTCACTGTTTTTCACCGCTCTGAAATGTTTAACAGTCCTGCTGAATCCCACTGTCATGTGTAGAGACCACAGACTCATGATGGTGCTGATGGCACATTTAAGGTGTTATCTCCCCGGATGTGTTGAACACATTATACTTCCAGAGTCTGTTACCCTTTTTGAGAAGTACTTCTTCCTGGTAGTCTTCCTCAGAGATTTCAGAGCATCGGACCAGATTGCTGAGAGAGCAAACCAACTTTGAGAAGCTTCTTACCTTACCACAACACCAATTTATAGCAATCAGAGAGTCCCTGTAAGACAACAGAGAGCTGTCAAACTAAAGTGAAAAATCAACTGAAAATCAGATAACTTGTTTTAAAAAATAGTAGTAGAAAATGCATTTTATCTAATTAAGAAAGGTAGCAAACGTTCTTGTCACGTTCTCATTGCACCATACTTTTTTGCTCTTTCTATTCTGAGGTAGGTATGCTACTGAGGGTCACTTGTTGAGGGAAAGGCTGTAATACCCTTACCCAGTCCTTACCTGAGAGAAGATTGCTCATCATATACGGTACCATATCTTCTTATGAGAGGTCTGACTCTAAGGAAACCAAGTTTAAAATACAGAAAAATGTAATACATAACAGTACATTTTAGCTCAGAGTCTTCTGTGAAGCTTTCAGTGGAGCTTCAGTGATTTACAACAGGTTTTAGATATAAATTACAAGGACTGTAAAATAAAGGACTGTAACAGCTTCAAAAAATATCCTGAACAACATAGACCCAAGCAAATGATATTATATAAAATGTTTTTGAGAAAAAAAAAAGAAACTTCATGAGGAATGGGGGAAGGTTAGAAAATAGGAGAAAAACTGCAAGACAAAATAATGTGCTAAGAGTTAATAGCTTTTAATACTGAGCTCATAACCATGACCTTTTCAGGGCAATCAGACTTGTCAGGACCACTAATAATCAACTAATTGTCGGAACTTCTTCTTAATGAAATGAGTGTGCAATAGTTTAGTCAGTTAGTATCTAAAATGTTTGTTTGTTTTCCTCATTTGCTGATAACATTATTGAGATGACAGTTGCTGATAATCAAGGCTCATCACTGTACCTCTGAATTACAAAAGTTAATTAAACTTTCACATAAACAGATAACTGAGAACATCTATACTACAAGGCTAAATCAAGAGAATAATTTAAAAACAAGAATAATGGGTGATTTTAGTTTGTATAATTTTAATGAACAAATGTTATTATCAAGCATGTATTTATACTTTCTTCAGGTATTTTATTTTGGTAATAACTTCATATTTTTCTCCATTTATCAAACATATATACTTCCTTAATATGGATTATGATATTGCCTTCACATATACTACAAAATTTCAATAGCACTAACTTTTAAGATTTGAGACATTTGAGGGATAAAATGTAATTAGATCTCTTTACTCACTTTCAGCATGATTCTGAGCAGAATATTCTCTAGCAATATTAGAGACTATATCAAAATTAACAAACACTTTGGAGTATTTAAGCATTATTAGTAAAGTACAGAGAATTAAAACCCCCAAATGACTTTCTTGACAAGCAAAGGAAACAAACTACATAAGTTATGTTTATCTACCTCATGAAAGCAATTTTTCAAGTCACAGGCTGCATGAGAAGGTTGTCTTCTCCCCACTCAGGTGGAAGCTTAAGTCACAGAGATCATCATGTTCAATTTTGCTCAACCCTAAAAAAAATTTTGTCATATACTTCATAGGTATTATTTGCAAGATCATTCTACTCTTATTTCTTTGAAACTACTCATTTCCAAAATTTGAAATTCACTTGCACACTGTCAGTTTTTGTTAATATTTTGAGACTGTGGAGAAGGGTTTGCTGAAAAATGGGTTGGGGAAAAGAGTCAGGTAGAAGGCAACGGAGAAATCAAAGAGGAAGAAAATATTTAGAAGGTCCAAAAAACGGATATAAGAAATGCAAGCTGATAGATGACAAGGAGATTCCATATATCACCCTTAAAACAAATGTGGACTTCCAGATATAGCAGTCATCCAGCAGAGACAAGACAGAAAGACAAGCTGAAGTAGGATCTTTGGAAAGATCATAGCCCAGGGAAAACCCCGTAAAAGCTTAAAACCACGCTTAAGTGTCACTATTACTTTCTCTATCAGTGAACTCAGCAGAAGGCACTGTGCAAAATTATAAAATCAAATATTTTACCTATTTTTATATGCATTGCTATTTGTTGACATGGATTCAATAGGTACGTACGTTTCAGAAAGCCTTTGTTGAAAACGTGATGTCATGGTTATACTCTAGAGAAGGAAAACACAGAAAGGGAAGACATTGAATTGAAAGGGAGATAGGTTTTTCTATCTGTTATTTCCCTGAAATCATAACCTGAAAAAAATTACAAATAGAATGCTTCTAATGTATAGTATTTTCTTTAACAATAAAATATTTTAATGTCATCCTTACAATATTATTTTTATTTTTCACTTTATACGTACTTCAAAATGCTTTCCACCTGACAAGTCTTTCAGATGAATTACTGAGTTTTATTTATTGAGTTGTGATCCTGCAATTTGCGTTATCTGATTCAAGCACTCACAAATTGATTGCAAAGGAGAGGCAAATAGGATCAGGGATTACAACTGTGCACAGTTCAGATGCAGTGTCAGATATTGGCATATCATAATGAATGGTTTAACAATTCTGGAGCTGTAATTTCTCTGTAAGAATACCAAAAAGCTCATACTATTTTTAGAAGTATTAGCAGTTGAGCTTAAACAGAGGCTTGCTGCTTGAATAGCACTGTCACTTTTACCAGAATACAGTTTTGAAGCCTACTGCATCTTATTCCTAGCACTGAATAATTTATGCGYAGTCTCACATAAACTATTGGAGAAAAATTTTTGAATTTTTTTTTCCTTTTCTGCCTTTAAAAAAAGTGATCTCCCTTAATCATCTTCCCTACATTTCCCACCTTACATGCTAATGAATGATGAAAAAGCCAAGTATTTGACTGAAGATAATTGATTTGGGCCTTTACCAGTCAGCACACCTATTTTTTCTTCAGATGCCAATGAATGGACTATCAAGCTCTAGAAAAGATTGCATTGTGCCCAGGATGAATTTTGAAGGCTAATTTTGACACTGAACCAGAACTAAATGTATGCCAGCTGGCAGAAATAACACATTCGTTTCATATGGCAGCTTTGCTCATATATTATTTTCTACATTAGCAGTTGCATTCACTGATATGACCTGGAAGGTGCTAGGATGATTGTGCTTTTAATTGCTTACTAGAAATACCATCAATCCTAACAACAAATAGCAATAGRATACGCTGCAATATGCCTGCCTAGGGCCCCTTGAAAACGTCCCTAATAAAGACAGTCACGGTATCAGCCGCCCGTGTACGATCTGTCGGCCAGGGCCCAAAGGAAGACGCTGGTGGTTAGAAGTGGAGCAGTCCATCTAACTATCACAGATATTACAACTACAGAGTAACAAACTGCTGCTTCAAGCAGCCCAGGAGCATCACCTGAAAGAGATACAGACAAAAACGCTACATGAAGGGACCTTTAGGTTTTCTCATTAATTCGGTGTCCATAACGTACCAGATTGATACCCTTTAAGGCTGAACATCTTTCACTTGCCCTTTTGTCTATTTTTAAATAACRGATTTAACCATAGTGAGCGTCACCCCTGGCAGCAAGAAAGTTGAGAAGCATAGGAAGGTTAAGGCAAGAAGAGATTATTATCTGGAACGATGATGCTCTCTTAGGGTCTCCACTTCATCTTAAAGGAAAGCAACATTACTTCATGTCTGAAGGGGTTTCCGAAGAGGACAGTGCAAACTTCATATAAGTTGCTGCCTAAAAAAAATGAACACACAATATAAAATCAACATATATATATATTAATAGAGTTTACTGAAACTCTGTTACACTAAAGTTTAAGTCCAGAAAGACTCACGTCGTAGAGCAGAGTTGACAAAAGCACTTTTGTCCTTTGCTACAAGAAAAGGTAAAAATAATAACGATATGTTTGATTTAGCACAATAATACACACATCTTTTTCATTTCATCTCTTTTTCCATTGAGTAGTTAGCAGAGCCATTAATTCCCTTTAGAAGAGATAAAAGCATAGAACCAGTAAATGTACACAAAGTAGTGGCACACCAGTCACAGACTAAAGTAAATCAAAATAATAATTTAAGAGCCTAGATAATTTATCTGAGATACATAGTGTGAGGAAYGTGCTCTGAAAGATATGAGATTTGCTTTTAACAAAAACTAATGCCTTTTAGGGGTTACAGAATTGGGCCAAGAGAATCTCAGTCCTCAGTCAAGGGTCCGAAAGCTCAGCCATAGCTCTCAAAGGAATCTGAATATGGGATTAATCCCAACACTGTTTTAGGTTTRCCTTTTGAGGATGCTTCACTACAAATGTGTATTTTGTTACCCAGTTTTCCAAACTCGCTTATTCTAGCATTAGGGAAAACAGAAATTTAATTTAATGCCTCTGTTTATCATAGACTTAACTGTGTTACAAGACCTTTCGAATTTCAAACAGAGTGAAACAAATAAAACAGAGGTGCCAGGTTCATTAGCATTTAATGAATAACAAATTAACTTGCCTCTGCTAGTAATCTGAACTTGTCTCACTCCTGAGTTTTTCAATTATGTTATCTTCTTTCATGCAAATTAAAGAACTACAAAAGCACAATTAGATGTGGCAGCTACCTCTGTAACAAACAACTGGAAAAAAGCTCAACAAAATAAATTATATAATTCTCCCTTCTTCAAACTGAGCATGTATCAATTCAGATAACTGGCAGCTCTCTTCAGCTTTTTATTTATTGCAACCCAGACAGAAAAGAGATACTAAGTTAGAGTTTCTGTGAAAATAAACTAAGATTTTTTTCCTCTCTTCTTCCATTCTCTCTCCTTACCCACTGCTTATGAACTCAGTTCTTAATAGTAAACTGAGACATTGACTAATTCCTCCATTTTTACTCACAGATCTGCTCAATATAGTACATAAATATAACCCCCTAAGCTAATTTTAATTCATCGTCTATTTTGCAACGTTATTTGTCATTTCCCATATTACAGACTTCCTGAGGGGGAGACGGCAGCTTCGGGAGGTGGGAAAGGGAAGCGGACACTCTAAGCGATTTTTCAGTGAATAGAACACAAAGCTAACGATAAGCCATACTGCACAGAGCCCCTGTTAAAATCAGAGGGCATTTCTTCCCACTGGACCGAGCAAAAAAATATGACAAAAAGCTAACTAAACTATATTCAAAAAAGAAAGGCAATTGAGATTAAGAATAGATTTGGTCTCTGGTCTGCATCGCTTCTACAAASATACTAAAAGTCACATAAAATTAGGAACCCTTTTTACCGTAATAACCTTTTCACCTTAGCCTGTTATAGCCACCTTTTCTTGGGAGCCATCATAGAAGTTTACCTGAAAAAGACCTTAACGGGGCCCTTGCTATGGCAGGTGTACCTCCTCCACCTAGAGCAACCAACATCGTCTCTGGAGCGATGGCTAGCCCTTAAKGCCTGGCCTGGCCCATGGACGTGGGCTGACCTTACGACTGGACTGAAGAAAAGGCTGAGCTGTACCCTCTTTCCCTTCTGTGTACCARATCTGTACATAAGCTGGTCCTGAGTGACTCTTCCACGGTTATAAATATTAACTCTATTCAGCTCAGTAAAAGACTCCTGTTTGGTGATGCAAATAATGTCTCAGCCTTCATCCTCTTTTGTAACTGATAAACATTAAAGGACTTAATTAAAGTTTAATTAATCATAAAGGACTTAATGTTTAATTAAATATTAAGCATTAAATCCACAAACATACTCGAGCAAATAAGAGCTAGAGCAKATCAGGAGTTTGGAGACTCAAACTTAATTATTTTCTCAGTACCATATTTGAAATCTGGTAATCACTTCAATAACTCCAAGTTTATAGAAATAGAGTTATTACAGTAAAGCTATATGGCACTACCATAGCTCATATGTAGTTACCCCAATAGATCTTTGTTATGTGTACATCTACATTTCAGATCATGGAATTGTTTCCCATGAAATTAAAGAATTAGTGATTGAAGAGTAAGGATTGACAGGATAAAGCCTCATTCATTTTTAGAATAGAAACATGCACTTTTGTTGATGATGTCAGTTAGCTTACTAGTCACTGAAAGATACTATATCCTATCTGTCTTAATCATCAAACTTGTAGGCGTCTTCCTGATTAGAGTTAATTAAATCCTTTTTTTTTCTTTTTTTAGACTAACTTAATATATAGTTGCTCATGAAATACCCACATCTTTCTTTTTCGCTCAAGACTCCATTTATCACTAGCAACATCCAATACAAACAGGAGAGCCAGGAAGGGATGCGTGGGCATGTGTACGTATCTCTTGTCACCATCACCAGAACAGGAACRTTTAGAAACCAGCCTGAGCCATGAAATTTATCTTCAGATTTTAAACTTTAGTAGAAGTTGCTAATATGTAGCTCTCTCTACACCAGTGAATCCACCCTTAGGGAAAGTTCCTTCTGGATCTGAAGATATTCAATATTTTCTCCAAKAAACTGGAGGAGCATGCTCATAAAATTTCAGAAAACAACAAACTAGGAAAGGCTGTAAGCTTTCTGGAGGACAAGATTAAAATTCTGGAGAAATGGTTCAAAAAAATGGAACTACATTTTGTAAAGACAAAGGCAAGGTTCTCTACTCACTAAGGATCAATGAATTTAAATACAGAATGGCAGGTTTTGGCTAGGGAGCAACTGTACAAAAAAGGAGATCAAATTCATTTTATACGACTGGGCATTATAAATGATCACAGTCTGAGATAACAAAGTCATGAAAAATATTAAGATGTAGAGCCTACAGTTATATGAATTATATTTTCTCCACTCCAGCATTAGTAAAACACCATTTGGTATATTGGATGAAGTTTTGGGCACTGCACTTGAAGAAAAATAGACACTATTTTGAGAGAATTCAAAGGAGAGAATTCACTGGAGTAATCTGAGGTCTAGAAACACATTGTATGCAGAAAGAAAACATGTTTTATGCAGAAAAAAATACAGAAAGTCTAAAAGAATTAGGGTCAGACAAGAGAATACATACAGAGCTGTTAAATGAGTCTTAAACTTATTTTTAAGACCCTCCAAACATCTGTCAGAAGGGATGTAGGTATAGTTAATCTGGTGCTTGGTCAGTATTAAATCAGTGTTGCTTGCTGGGATCTATGTTCATTAGACATAAAAAGATGCCCAGAAAAACAGCTGCACAATGAAAAAAATATGCATGCAAACAAGTATATAAACAAATTGAGAAAAAGTATAAGTGATACATTACATTAAAAGTTTTCTAATTTTTATAGTCCATTAATTTTTCCAGCATGGAGTGATCTTTTGTTTACAAAGGCTTAAAAACACATTTATAAAGTCCTTTAAATTTCTTGTTTGTGATACTGTGTTTTACYAAGCTGTTAGATAGAATTTCTTTGAAACTAAATTAAAACTGCCATGTTCATCCGTCAGTTTTCATAAGAGTAGAAGGCATACAAACATCATCAGGAACAAAGTGTGGTACTGGAAGAGCTGAAGCRATGTTTCATTATCTTCCAAATCCATTTACATTTGCTTTTAGCATCTGGGGTTTCTGCCCATTGCCTCTTGTCCTGTCACACGGGACAACTGAAAAGAGTTTGTCCCTGTCCCCTTGACACCCTCCCTTCAGGTACTTGTACACACTGATAGGATCCCCCCTCAGTCTTCTCTTTCCCAGAAGAAATCCAATCCAAAAAGATTTTTAACGGAAAAATATTTCAGCCATCTCTACAGGATGTACCCTGCCTTGGGCTGCTCTGGGAGTTGGAGGTGCCAAAACAGTGGTATCAAGCAACTGGGGGTTTTGTTAGAGCAGGTTACTGGTCTCCAGTGCAAAGCAGAGAAAGAGAAAATAGAAGAAAGAGAAAATATTTCTGACCGACTCATTGTCTAGTTAATGAATCTCTAGGAAATAATGCGAGCAAATTGCATTAAGATGTAAGGAGAAGTGGTATATTTCCACATTTTTTTCCTTTCTACTAGGCATTCTGGAAATCTTATTTTGGAACTCTAAATTATAATTGTCACTATTTTGGTAACACATTAAGTGTAACTCAAGAGATTGCTTGATTCTGGGCTCAGTCTTTTCTGACACAAGACTGTGCAAATTATAGGCCATTTCTTCTGCAGATACTAGGTAAAGAGAAGCAGAYCAAGCTTCCAATGTTTTACTGTTATCCTTTGCCAGCCTTTGGCTATGACTTTCACCTCACATTTTTTGCACCTGCAGAACATTAATGTTAATCAGGACATCATCAATGAAATGCCCCTACAGATTTCTGAAGGTGTTACCCTATTTCAGAAAGAGAGTTAAGTAAGCACAACCTTTGATTTTAAAAGATTTCATTTTTCCAGTTTTTCACTTAAAATACTTTCCTATCTGTTAGAAGTAACGCAAGCACAACAGATTGATCATTGTGAAATATAAGCTATCATTTTTAAATGATAATTTAATTATAAATGTCTAAAAAGAAAACATACTTTTAAAATGCAGTTTTCCGAACTATTTTTCTTTGTTCTCAAGAAGCCAATTGCTGTTATTTACATTTAACTTCCTCTAATTTGAGGAGGAAAAAAATATGGAATTAAAAACAAACATTGCTTCAAAATAACAGCTTTTAAACATTATAATAACATAAGATTCACTTACGTTTAACAGCATACTTTCCCAAACAACTGAAGTAATTTAATCAAAACACACCACTACTTTCCAGACTTGCTAGGGGAAGTAAAGAGATTTCAGTATCACATATTAAATTCTATTCCTCAAAGTAAGATTCGTTTGCTTGAAAATTAGAGCATCCCATAGCCTGAATTATTAAAATCACAAAGAAATCATGTACTGAAGATTGTTTTTGTCAATGGAGGATCTGTCTCTCAATTATCTTGCCTGCAGACCTGCTGAAAATTTTATGGGGCAAGGTTTAATTGACATTATCTAGCAGTGATTTCTTTAGAAGTTTTCTCTTCACACACCTGCCATCTGCAAGGATCTGTGGAAYTTCAGGAAAGGTAAAAGTAGATAAAAGACTATAAAAATATCTCATTACTTTCTTGTCAAACTATACAATGGATGTATACACTACTCCTGATATATCAAACCAGAGTAGAACTGCTCCAAAGCAAGAGCTCTGAAACATGTATTCTGGACCTTCTCACCACCCATCGTTTTACTCCACTAAGTTCTCCTTTTRMACCCCRTGACTTGCTACTGCAGATATAGCTGATAAAACATATCACCTAAACGGAAAATGCAAGATCTTAAAATATGCTAATGAGAACAAAGTAGAAGACTAAGCCATAGACTACAGGGCAGATGAAACAGAAAAMAAAATGATGGCCATGAAGTTTCTCGTGTACAGGATCTAATCRTTGATCTTTGGCAGTTCCATGTTGAATTATATGACAATATATACTATACAGTCCTTGGGTTTAGACTAGACAGCAGCAAAACCAAAAACACCTCCTCCCGCCCTCTTTCAGTACTCTTAAGAACACGTGCCATCYATTTTAGTCTACAAAGCTTTGTCCTGAAAAGACTGCAGAGCATTTTTCCCTYGCAAAATTATTCTCAAATATTCTGAAAATCCCTTAGGTTATTTCTTATCCTTATATTCTTTCAGGGGCACTCATGATCGTCTATATGCCTTTTTCATACTGTTCTCTGCTAACAAGTTGGCCAGATGTCCAACACATTTTTATAGCTATTTATGCATAAATTCAACTTCTACAGGTTTTTTTCCAGGTAAGGCAAGAAGCAAAAGTGAAGATATTCAACATCTAGAATTTAACTATTCAACAGAGAGTTAATGCGTGGCAATGCTGACCCATTCGTGAGGCCTGCAAACAGGCCACTGAGTAAATTAATATATCAGAGAACACTACTGACTCCTTATTATGCCCTATAAATCAGATAAGATTAATGAACTTGCTTTACAACCTGTGGACAATATTCTAGGTATGTAAATGACAAACACTTGACAGATCACAAGCAGGTTGATCTTACATGGAATTAATCTTTAGATGAAGAGGATATGAAAGTCTTTTCCTTCCCAAGTACTCCAAGATATCTGTCATCAGCACTCCCTGGTACAACCAGGGGTAGGCAGGCTAGAGGCAAGCTTTGACTTTGGAGGAGCATTCTGCGGACACTGTTTAGTCAGTTCAGACAATTTCATGACAGCTTGCTCAACCTCTCCCTTGTCCTTAAATACACACTCAGGACAGCACTATATTAATTTAATTTCTCAGTCAGGATGGAATGTTGTTCCCCAGTAGGAAAAATCTACAGTCTGGCAAAGCACTGCATCTCTGCTCCCACCCCAACCCTATAATATCCCATTTCTTTTTTTGCTTTAAGGTTGAACAAGAACAGATGTAGTGATTACCACTTCTTCTGCAAGGAGAACAGTTTAATGGATCTATGTTGCAAGCAACAGCTTCCCATGCTTATTTCTTTGGTTTTAGCAAGGTTGTAAACTATTCAAGAAAAAAAAAAAAAGTATTCTGATATCTAGAGCTTCTTTGCAATTTTTTATTTTATACTTATTAGCAAAAAAGCAGCATTTTTTATCTTGACTTTTAAGTGTAAATTGCTATTAATAGCATTAGAAACTCCACTGGCAGGGAAGTTAGCCTAAGGGCTTTTTATAATAATACAAACTCTCGCAAAAGTTGCAGACAAAGGTTGTAAAGGATCACAGGTACATTTCAAATAAGGACTGCAGCAGCAAAAGCTCTGAAACAAAACAAAAGAATAGATTAAAGCAGCACAGCGAGGGAAGTACCTTTTATTCTTGCACCCTAAGAAATGCCCAATCTTGGCATCATTCAGCTCAGTCGCGCTGCTTCTTGCGTTTTAAAGAGGAAGAGCWACCCGCGAGGAGACTGCCCGCACCTGCTCATCGCGGAGTTACGCACATCTAGCCCGCCCTCCCTCAAAGGCCGGGTGAGGCTTCTGATTCGATGTGGTAACGTCTGTGTCCCTGTCAACTTCCATGAGCAGCCTCTAGCACTTGAAATCTGCTCGTACCATTATCAGCTTCAAGGAAAGAGAAAGAAAGTTTGTCACGTGTCTTTTTTGGCCTTGACAGGCACATCTGCCAAAACCCAAATCTAAACTTGGAAGCGCCACACTAACCAGTGCTGAAAATTGTCATTAAACTAAGCTTTACAGACATAAATATGATCGGCACACCTGTTGACAGCCCACCGTTGGGCAATCTTTGATTCCATTGACGGCAACAACCAAGATTTCATCCATTGTATCTAAGTGCAGTAAGTGTCAAATTCTCACAAATTTGTAGCTCCCCATTTCAGAGCTGAATCGATGCAATAACAGCTAGTAAAACATAACTTCAAGAGCAGAACRCCCTCCATTCTCGGTCACCTTCCTGCCAACGGGTTGCATGGGAGACACTCGATAACGGTTCTCTGCAAGCTGCAGCCTGGTGCTCTASTTACATGTTGTAACGAGAACAGCAGCAGGTCTGCAGGACTGTCCATTCTATTTTTAATTGCATTTGTCATTCTGACTAACCAGAAGAAAATTATGAATTGTAAAATGCTTCTAATAACATATTTCAGTTTTCCATTTAGTTGGTAATGTTGATTTAGGTTCAATTTAGTACAATTACAGTTACATTTCCTTTCTGTTACTGAAGACATTCTATTTCTGCTCTGATTGCCAATCCATATTCTCTACCACACCACTATGTTTTAAGTACATTATGTTTCTCATGTCACGTTGATTTACAGCTCATAACATGATCTTACTTCAGAAAATGTTCACATTTCAACACTTTGATTAAATTACGGGATCAGTTCAGATATATTGTTCACCTAGAAATTCTGTTGGTTTCAGTGGGGCATTCAGTTTTGYGAGGAATGAAAAAGTAGATTAGTTCATAAAAGATATGAACAAAAATATCATAGCTCCTTTACTGGGCATTTTCTTTACTTATTTTCATACAKGTCTGATAGAAATAAATCGATGGAAACCATTACTATTATTATTTTTCATTTGTTCACTTACGTTCTGTTAAATGTAACCTTGCACATTTGAATAGCTTAACCATTCAAACTTAACTATTCACTATTGTGGGGAGTGACATAAAGACTTTTTTTTGTTGGCAAGAGCACCGAATTACCTTTTCTGTTCTATTCTAAAGGTGTGTCAAACTCTGTCCTGGCTACTGACTTAGACAGATAAAAATTCATCCCAACTTTTTCCTATCAAGTAAAGTAGTTCYCTTTAAAGTTATATATATTGTCATCTCTTTGTGCATACTAAAAATACTCTATTTGAAAAAGAACACTGAAGTTTTATGTCTATATTATTGTGCTATTATTTTAATTTAAATCATTGTTCACATAATGTATGAGGATGGCATTTTGAGAGGGAAAAGAATGAATTAACCGAGGCAAGACAATGCTATTAAATTTTTATAAGAGAGCTAACATGATAGTATGCAGTGTTCTGGTATAAATTGAAYTACCTGTCTGCTTCCAGCCCATTCTTCAGGTTATGACGGAGTAACAGTATCTTTCCAGTTTTCCAGTTTCCTTCCCCCCTCCTCTTTTAAATACACTACGAAACCAAGCTGCCGTATCTGAGGACTGCAGGTCTGACGCTTCCCTGGTCCGATTCACGGCAGCTCTGCGACACGGGCAGAGACCACCGGCACGGCGCGGGCAGCCTGCAGCTGCCCGGGCCGCGACGCCTCCCTGCSGGGTCGGTTTCGCCGGCCCAGACGGGCTGTTCGGCAGACACGGTGGTCCTTCCCGCGCCCCGACAGCTCACGTACCCACGGTCCTCAGCCAGCCAGGCTGCCTTCTTAAGCACTAGGCTCGGGTTAAAAGCTCACCTTACCGCGAGTAGCATCACTCTGGCGAGCAGAACTTAACGTTAAGGTAGAAATTCTAGGAATACCTAAGACAACTCAATCCGTTTTCAGGAACTGATTCTGTTTTGTTTTTAAATAAAGAATTTCACAGAGCCATTTTGTCGTTTCTCTTTCTAGACAGTTCCCCCGACACCACTGGGCAGCGTATCAGCACAGCTATCTGAAACAGAGAGAGACTTTGATCGTCACACCTCAACAGCTGGGCCGCGTCTTAGACGAAGAACGTGTCAGAGCAGGGCGATCTCTTTTCTGGTAAAGAAATAGCAAAATCTATTACGTCGCTCTCCTTTCGTGTATCCGCATCATTAGCTCGAGCAGCATAGCTCAGGAATTCACGGAAGGAGGGCGTTCAGGCAGGGAACAGTTAGCCGCCCAGACCGTCTCGCCGCGGCCTCGAAGCCGGCGACGCGGCGCGCAGAGCGGCACGGCGCACCGCCCGCCACGCTGCTCGCGCCCGCTCCGTAGGCTTCTCCTCCGCTGCTTCTATTCGTTTCAAATTTTGTTTCCTTATTGCTTCCATGACGATGGAAGCCTCTGCAAAGAGACGGCAGCAAAACGCTCCTAAACCCCCCGCGGGGCTTTACGAGACGCCTGAGAGCGGACTCGATCGAGAGCTGCACGGGCACTCCACGGGGACGGAAAGTTTCAGAAAAAACAGGAAACGAGTAGTGAATAACGGAGTTAGATGAGCTCCAGTCCAACCTATCATTCAATTTCTATCTGCAAATCGCTAAATGTGTTTCTAGCAGCAATAATGCAGCAAGCCATATGCTGCTTCAGCAATGTACTGGTATTAAATTAAACTTAGAAAATATAAGCCCCAAGTTATAATTTTTGCCTTTTTGATTCAAGGTATGGTTCATTTATTGCAATGCCTTAGGGACATTTCCCTGCTAAATTTTGCCGGTAAATAATTGAAAAGGTCATTTTGTTATAAATTGCTTTTTGCTTTTCCATTCTGTTTGTTTATTTAGTTTATAGTGAAGTGAATTTTCAAAACTCTGAAGAGCTGCTGTAAGCTTAGTATTTTAGCAGACAATGAGGCTTTAAACCAACCTTCCCCAAAACAGCGAGATAACTCTCAGATCACTGGAGCTGCGTACCTGTGGGCTGATTTTTGCTTTGTTTGCTAAAACACAGTTCTGCAGTTTTTTTGACATAACCCACGAATATCTGAAGGAAAATTCTCTTTAGCAAGGCTCCCCCAACTTAGGCACCACAATCAGTAAATCCTAGTCACACTCCTATGTTCATAAACTTTTTAAAAGATATTTTTATTTTTTGAGGAAAAACTGACTGGATTTCTAAAACAATGCCCTTAATAGCAAGGCATAAGGTAAGTACTGGGTGTTTTAGACAAACCAAATGAATTGCCTGAAAACACAAAATGCCACACTAAAAAAGAGGCACAGTCACAAATACTGTTTTGGGGAAGGGCAAGGGCAAGGAGGAGGAAAGAAACAACCAACCACTATTTTAASTTACAACACGACGTCTTCTGACAAAATATTTGCCACTATAAATAAATACAAAACTTGGCAGATAACGTGTTATATGGGCACTTGTTTCCCATGCACAGAATGATGGACCACATCTGGCACTGTAGCAAACCAGTCAGCAGAACTTCTTGCTGTGTTGCTCTACCATTATAAAACAGGATTTATCAGGCAAAATAGTAGTTCTTGTAAAAACATTTCCTCAGCTAAATCAATAAAACTACAGCTGTAGTTGTATTGCAAAGGGCTTGTATTAAGTGATCATTTCTCATTTTTCTTCTTTGGACATCCATGCTTCAACTGCTATAATAATTGTAATATACCGTTAAAGAATATTGAAAAATGCATTGCAAAACTTCTTATTTGCCAATAAATGTTCCATATTAATAAACAGATACAAGGTACAAATTGTTATATTTGGAGGACTTGGGAACACAATCTTTCATTGGATTCTGCTCTGTGTTGTTAAAAAGTTTGGATAGATAGTAATTTTTTTTYCCCCGAAGCTTCTATTTAAATCTAATATTCTGGTTCACTATTAGAAAAAAATTTCTTTTAAATTCAGTTTTCAAAAAATTCTAGAATTCATGCACATAATGAAACGCTGTAAATCTGCCTCTGTAGATTTACATAATTATACATATTATAAAAATAATTATCAAGTTTCAGACAGCAAGCAAAATTAGAATTGAGATAACCTTTCAAAAAAAGGTTTGCAACTTACAAAATCGTATCTTTTCCTTCCTATAAAACACTTGCAAWCGCTGAGTATTGCAATCCAGCAGCAAGGTGAAACAATCCACACTGCTGGCTTTCTACATTTCAGTTTCATGCCATACTCATCAGCCTAATCGTTCTAGAAATGCTTTATTTCCTCCCCTCTTTTTATCAAGGGCAACGGCTTTGGGCTGTCCGTCATCCCCAGCGGACGTACTGAGAGACGCCAAACCCGAACCTTCGGGTCGCACAACGTAACCACGACGAGCAAGAAGAAAGCTGGGGGATCCTACAAGAGAGGGTCTGCAAGGCAGAAAAGGCGTCACGCAGAACGTYGCGCACGGATTTCTTCTAGAAGGAGACGAGATATCCAGGGCAGGACGCGACGCCCGGACGCACAATCGCCCGCGCCCGCGTCGGTGCCAGCCGGCAGCAAGGGCTCGAGCAGAAGAGGCGCCACCAGCAGAACCTCGGCCCCAAAGCAAACCGGAGCCCGGGTGGCCAGAGTCAAGGAGCTGCAGGACCTGCAACGCTCCGCTCGCGCGCGCGTGGGCGAACAACGTACGGGAGCAATCCTGTTACGACCTTCTCTAAATCCCTACAGACCAATTAACCTGCAGCTCTTGCTGTAGCTGTGCAACCCACGACATTTGACTTTTTTGGAAGTGACACTCTGGGATTTATCTAACGTACTGGTGGAACAGTCACAGACAACTTAACTTTCTTGGAATATATTAGTTCTTGCTGCTGCTATAGAAGATCCAAATTAAATTCCCCACRGAGATTTTTAACTGTTATACTAAGATACACAAAGTTTTTTTTTTTTTCTAACAACAGGGACTACAATAATGACTGTTGAATTTCATTTTGATAACCACAGATGTTACCAAGACAAAAGAAAAATTTTAATGAGATTTGGGCTGATTTTTTTCCCAGTTTGGTATACTTACATGTTTTCAAATCTTAGTAGTAAACTGCTTCCTTCATTTTAAGATACTTTTCATCTGATTTTATATTAATTTTCTATGTCACATCAGAGTCTCTTCTATAAGTTACTCTTTTCAGTGCCTTCCAGYTGAAGTATTATAAAAATCTTTAACTTTTTGCAGTAATACAATTTCCCAATACATGGAGAAATAAGAGAATGAGATCAGGAGGGAATTTATACAAATCTGTGGCTAGGCACAATAATTTCTCACTCTATTGCTGTTTTATACGTGGCTACAGAAAAGTAGTTGAATAAAATGACAAAGAATTTTATTTTGATACAATGATGAATTAAAACACTTCATTTTTTGTGCAACATCTACATTGTATGGAACAACAAATGAGAGCCGTTAAAAGATAAACTGCTGAACAGAATGGAGAAAAATAATCAAATAAATATTCTGATGATATTCTAAAAATAAAGCAATGGCGAACTTTGTACCTAGGATTTTTATTTATTTTTAATAATTAGAATTCTTTTGAGACTTTAACCTTTGTCCTTTATCCCCTTCCCCAATTCTACCTYTTTTACTAGAATTAAAATATTCTAATTTACAATGCATTTTTTAAAACTGTGTTCATTTGACAGATTTCAGAAGTTACTGAAATTTGTGTCCTGTCTGAATGCTCCCCAAAGCATTTTCAAATTGATAAAGCAAACGCCGATTACTCTATGCAATTTTAAATTACAGTGATTTTKTATTTTATATAAAATTTAACCCATCTAATCCCCCCCCAAAGCGCAATATCTGTCTCTAAAACACAACACACTTTCAGTTCCTGCCTGCCACGTAAACAAACATATCGGCGTTATTTACACCAAGGTGGCAGATGTCACTCACTCGATGCAAGGTGTTAACGCTTCAAAATAAACAGGGGCGAGCTCGCACAGCACCCTGCTACGCAGATACCTCATACACAGGAAAAAAAACCCGCATGCTTACAACACGCCAGCTGCCTSGGGGAGCCAGGGCGCCGGGACGGGAGGGGACGAGAGGGGAGCACRGGCGGCGGAGGGGATGGAGCGCTGACACAGCGCTGCCTGAAATTCTCGGGAAGGACTTTGAATGCGACAGAAAACTATCACGAACTGCTTAAAAACGAAAGAAAGAAAAAAAAAGGAAAAAAAAAACAGATTATCTGATTACATAAAAAGTGCGCCTGACAACCAAGTAAATAAGGAACACTATATAATTTATACAGGGCCTAAAATACAGCAGCTGTAAATTAACGCTGCAGATATATCACTTGTTCTGCTCAGGATTTAATACCAGTGCTTAGGCACAGGGGATTAAAACGTAGCCTCTAGTGAATAAACCAGCTACATGCAAACCGAGAGAATTACTGTTACTAGGGGGTGCATCGCTTTGCATTTTATAATGTGTGTTTGCCTGTGGAGTTTCAGCATTGTCTTACAATAGTGTTTATTACATTTTAATTGATTAAAGGAATAAGCTTCACATACAAGAAAGGCAGAATACATCTTTGCACACTTAATGAGATCTTCCAGACTACATTCATCTCCTTTAGTAATTTAAATGTGAACTGGCTGAAGAAGAATTAGCCATTCTATGGTGTACTGGAGTTAAATTAATGATGATTATTTGGTGATGTAAAATTAATGCATTTTAATCAGCTATTGTTAGTGCCTCTATTTACATGCAATTATTTTCCTCAAGTATTAAATGCGGAATAAAGATGTCACGGAAGAAAAGTTTGCAAATAGCAATAGTCTGTATTAAAGAATTCATTTTCTTCTAATTTTGGAAAACTTCATCACTATAACACTTTTTTTGATCTCTCTCTCTCTCTCTCTTTACATAACATGATTAAAGGAGAATCTGGAAAGAGAACAGTAGTGTTAGAGCACCATGCCCCACTGTCCCATATAGCTACTTTTCATAATGTAATTGCAGTTCACACTACAGACCTGTGCAGAGTCTCTGAAAGCCATTTAAAACTCAYCCAAAACCTCCAACAGGATGTTGGATGAGCCTGAAAATGTCTTGTAGATACCTAAAGCTGGTGATACTATAATTATCTGAAACCAATACAAAAAATGTTGTCATAGCAAGAATGTTGATATACATAGAATTAATTATGGTCACATACAGCAGGAAGAATATTTCCAAATAGTCTGGAACATTTATAGWTTTTCATAATCAATAAATAACTACAAAATATGATTCAATAAGTGTTATATAATTATTGATACCTTTTACGTATATGTAAATATCTTCTATCCATACYACATTACAACCTTCCGTCACACCAGAATTACTAATCACTATTTAAACCTTGCAATTTAATACAAAGCAGTTTGAACTACAAAGACYAATGAGACTCTTCTAATTTCTATTCTATCATACAAAAAAACCTAGAGATCACTCAATGAAGCTAAGATCACATTTGTTCATAAAGTAGGCTTTGAAAGACTAATCTGACCAAAAAAATCTCAAGCAAAATATATCTGTAATTGTTTCCCTGAATCCAATGTAATCTATCAGGGGACCTACAAATGTAAGTTATAATTCTAAACTAAGAGAACCTATAAATCTAATTTGTAATCTACAGCAGATGTAATGTTTTCTTCAACATGCAAAAATATTGATTTGTTTTAAAGACTGTTTGGGGCTAGACAAATCAAAGCTGATTAACAGAGGCTATTTTGATAATGTTCTGATAAAGAATTAGCTCACGTGCTGTACTGGACAATGCCAGAAATATAATCATGTAAAAACAYAGTGAGAAAGAGCAATAAAACCCAAAAATATTGAGCACCTCCATAGAGAAGTTATTGTTGGATTGTTTGTTGTAACTCCTGGCACCTTTACCACTGGAAGTACATACCTTCAGTATATACATGCTTCAAATATAGGAGATACATGCACAAGCAAATATGCGCATTACCAACGCCCAGCTGTCCCCAGCTCAGCCAGCCTGTCCAGTCCACTGGGGCCTCCCAGGTTTTTTGCAACATGCCCAGGCTGGGACTCGCCCAGGTTGCACCCTAACAAGCAGACAGGGCACAATCAGGGCACACCAGACCGGAGGTTGCTGAAACGCTTCTGCACACCTGGATACAGTTCCTGGTAGAGATCACAGTCTCCTGCGCARTCAGTGAAGAAAGGCAACTATCAGAGTTTACTTCTTCATACTGACTACAAGTCAAACCTAAGACTAAATTAGGCTAATGCATCTTTCTTTCAGACATACACTTATTTAAGGAGAGGGATTCTTTGTAATCTTCGATTATTTCTACGTTCCTTTCAAGAGATGACACAAGTACTTTTTAAAAGTCCTGTGTTTATATTAGTATACAATTAATGCTGTAAAGAAACTCAAGAATGCCAGTGGAGTTTTAACAAAGCTAGAAAATTGTTTATATTGATATTACTTTGCTAGCATTTCAGGTAAATCATTTTACCTCAGATCTTTTACTTATTACTTACACCTTATTACTAGGTGATAATGCTGTCTTTCAAAGGCAAAGCTCTTCCCTTCAATAAATCCTTAATTCTATAGTATTTGGCTAAATAAAAAGCTGCACCTATTTTTAATAGGGATTAATACAAGGAAAGTTTGTATTCTGCAGAAGACCAGACTGGCTGATCTTAATGGATCCCCCCAGCCTCAATATTTATAAATGAATCTTTGAATTATTACTTTTATTACCCTTGATGTGTGCTACTTTGCTTTTCGGTTTCTGTTATTTATAGCATAATTCTTCAAGGAGTAAGTGTACACAAACATATGGAGGATCTACCAACTCACGCATAATATTTCAGTTTGACTTGTGTTACCATGGGGACTTAGATACTAATACTAAATTACTTCATTATTGGGCTGGAACCCTCCGAAGGCAATATCTACTTTTCAAATCACACATTCTCTATTGGATAAGGAGCAAGAAAAAGACTGGAGTACGAGCTCAAATCATTTTATTTAGTCACAGGACTCCAGAGAACTAAATATGCTTTGCTGATATGTTTATCACGACTTTCTTGTTATCTGCTCTAGTGCATGCATCATGAACTTGACCTAGTTTTGGGACCAGGTTGCACCCCCTCTTCAGCTGTCTTGCATCAATTTGATGGCACAAGGTAGACAGAAAAGCCAGTTTCTCTGTCCTAGGACATGCTCAGGAGGTACCGAACAGAAGCAGYAGCAAAGTGAATATATTCTCTCTTTCAGAAAAATGGTTGGGGGAAAAAGACCGCAGCAAGGCTCTTCCTGCCATGTAACCGGTCCCATCTGACTGTGTGAAGTTAGGCTCTAGAATTAAAATGTCTCAAAGGTATGAGAACAATCTGCTCTTGCATCATTAAAGGTAGGGGCTACACCAAGGCTACCTCACTCAAGAAGGAAAGACAAGGGTTGAGCAGGAAGCTGGGAAGGCACATCTGAATGACTGGGCCTGATGACACTCAGGAGAAGTTCGCCCTTGACACACCAGATGCACCAGAAGCACAAAGTGCTTCTCCTGCTTGAGAACTCCTGGGGCAAACACAAGATTAAGTCCTTCATTTTGGTTTAGACACTGAGGTAAGACACTAAGAAAAATATTCTCTCCTAGAGACMAACGGGCTAGGATTGGATAAGCTTTGTCCCAGAGCAGCACAGGAAACCAGCTGGGAATATCAGGAGGCTCCTGATACGGGGGAGTCGCTCAGAGCCCTAACACTCAGGCACGTGCGTGAGTTTGGGTCTGCACGCACACAGCGTGGATGGCTGCAACTTGAGCCAGTACTCAACACACAGAGTACCTACTATAGTGAGAGGATGACCTCTTCTACAACGATGGCCACTGCTTCAGCAGCCACAAATTTCTATACCGAGGAAGGGCAAGGTGTCCAGGAAAAGGCTGGAAACCAGGAGGGAGAGATGGAAATCTTTGCAAACCTCTAAGGGAGCAACAGTGATACTCACCGAGTAAATCATTGCTGGTAGCTCCCAGAGAAGCAACGCTGGTAAGGTATAATCCTGGTATAAACCACCATTTCTTGAATCTTGTCTCTCATTCTAGACTTTTGGGACAGACAGAGATTAAAAAAAAAGAGTTAACACTCTCAGTTCAAAGCATAAGCTACCTGCCAAGGACTGAATAAYATACTTTATTATACCCTTCCTTTAACAGCAAATAGAGTTTGCCAAAATTTTTAAAACAACAAATTTATTGAAGTACAACATGGTCTTTTGTGAAAATTCATTTAGAAACTTACTAATTTTCAAACTACAGTAGTCCTTTAAATATCTACATTATCTTCATTTGTAAATAAAAGAGTTTCAAATAACAAATTTAATTTCTATTATTTTAAAATTGAAAAAGGAAGCAATTCCAAAACCTTTTTTTCCTTTCTGAACACACTGGAGAGCATATTCTCTAATATTGGGATTTTCCCTTCCTCTGTCTTCCTTTGAAAAGCATGGTATGATCAATGCTAGAGGCTATCTCAGTAGAGGCTAATCTTTCCATTAGAGTAACATAAATCCACCACACTTTGTTTATAAAATAGAAAATGTACCAAGAAACTCTGTAAAAATGCAATGTACTTTCTCTCTCTCTCCYGCCCCATAAAGACTGATCACATACTGCTGCACAATTTAAAACTGCCACAATCTTAACTGAGGTCAGCGAAGCCTTCAGTCAGCCTTTGCGATCACATTTCACAACTTGTCAAACAATTTACTTACTTTAAGAGAGAAACTTTTATTTGTTCATTTAAAGAATAAATTTAGTTTGTTTATTTAAGAATAAATCTGACAAATAAATACTCAGGCTAATAYGCTGTTGTTTAAGTGCAGCTGTGCTAAGAAAGGGCTTGTTCAAATTGAGACAGTGTCCAGGTTCTGATAAAATGCTTCTTATTTGCTTGCTCATCCTTATGTTGCACCATATGTCATTGCCTGCAATGATGATGTGTAATACTGCTGTCACATTAGTTGGCTGCTACTTTAATAGGTTGAACATATATAAACTGATTGCCTTAAATTAAATGTGGGTATTTTCGCAGTCTTGGACTATATGTTGCTTGCAAAYACAGTCACTAGTATAAAATAAACAAAAAATCCTAGAGAGATTCTTTGTTATAAACAACACTTAAAACTGCCTCTCAGAAATAAAGTGGAAGAGTCAGGCAACTTTTGAATCAGATTTCACTGCTTAGGGACAACTACTATAATTTGTTTCRTGGTTGTAAAAATAACAAATTACCCCTTTTTATTAGTTGAATATTCCACTTCTTGAAGTTCAAATTTTATTTTCATTTTGAATATAGTTGAATAYTAAGCATATACTAAAACATCTGGAGTATGAAAATACAAGCTTTCTTGATAAATATAAAAACACCTTTCACATTATTTTAACAACTTGATAGTTAAATAACACTTTTTTTTTTCTTATTTTGATAACTAAATTATGGAATTCATTGGCACAAGATGTTTTGGATGCCACAACTATAAATGAAAGAAAATCCATCCAGAACTATTAATTTATACAAACTGTTTTAAGAAATCCCAGATGAGAGGATATATCAGCAAAACTACATTCTGATACTTGCTTTAACATCATTTTCCTCCTCAAGTATCCATTATGGTCTAAAGTCGAAGACGGGATAACTGGTAAGTTTGGACATCATCTTCTCTAGTACCTCCGCTTCTACATTCTTAATACTAACTATCCTAAAAAGAGATGTGAACTAAAGGAGACAGCTGCTCTCTTTTAAGCATAAAGGCAGCAAAAGGAAATTATTTTCATACTTAGTACCCCCTCAGATTTCTCCTTTATGGCAAAAAAGCTTTGAGAAAAGCTGTCACTAGGATGTATTTTTAAGCATAAGGATAATGCTATCTCTTAAAGCAGACATKAATTTTTCTGTAAAGATTATTTAGTAGAAGAGGGAATATATGTCACAGTTGCTAGAATTTGCAAAGCTCACCTTGGACTTTTATATTTTTGACACACATTTCCACACTTTTCACCATTGACCATATTCAAAGATTTAGAGAATCCTATAAGATCCTTTGGKTTTTTTTGCAATTTCAAAGAACATTTGCTAAGAATATTTTTCATTTTATAAAAATATGTATTATATAAATATATCTACAGTAAATTCTCTAATGAGAATGTATTTTTTAATGAAATCTGTGAAGATATAGCATTGGGAGTAATGGACAATTTTGTTGTTGATACTAATTGTATTATCAGTCAAGATACTCCAAAATATGCTTATATTTTTGGGGAAAATAAAGTGCTAGTTCTGAAGAATAAGAGAAAGGTTATGGGACTTAACAAAATTGTAAGTATGCTGTTAATTAAATTAAGATAACTCAATTCAAACAACTCTCCTGATAAATATAGGAAGCTGGAAAGCATATTTTTTATGAAATATTTTCTAGAAGCTTCCTTCAAATAATAATATTGAGCATCAATCTAGGAGTCCTGCCAAGTGAAGAAAACCTGCAAAATGGCAGGAATTACTTTATTCATGATATTCTCTATAAAGATTTTATTGTGCACTCATGATCTAGGACAAATATATAGGATTAAGGTTATTGATTTGAGGTGTGAAGGAAGATCTTTTTTTTCAGCACTCACTGTCATCCCTCTCTTCTTTCCAACTCTTCCCACACTGAAAAGAGAACACCAGGGAGTAACTGGATCCCATTTCAAAGAGCTGTCTTGGAGAAAAATGACTATGGTCTCTGCAGGTTGAATAAATTAATACATTGTTCAGCCAATCCATAGCTTTTAGTTCTTTGATCATTTTTATGCCTTTTCTGATTTATCAAAACAAAAATTRACCATTTTTTGTTGTATTTCTGAGAGAAAGATTGTCTTTTGTAACCCCAYGTGACTTTTATATATATATATGTCTTTATGCTGTCTTTTAGTGTATACCTTGCAAGCTTCAATATAAATTTTAACATAATAAAACAAAACATCATTATATCCCTAGAGCACCTTTATCAGAGCCAGAACACCATTGTGTTAAATTCAGTAAAAATATCAAGGTATACTTAATCTCTTCTCTAGAAATTTCTGTATATAAGGTCTCAATTCATTTGGAAAAATAGCAAAGCATTTGAATACTTTCAGCTCACACTGTTGAAGTCATGATTCCTAATTCCAAATCTCACTAGCCARTTCCTGTTTGGGTACTACAGATTTAGTCTCTCTCTACAAATCTGCTGACTCAAATAGAAGCATTTAAGAGTAACATTTTTGTATCTCAGCCAAGCAATCCAAGTCAGTGGTTCCTGTTTCTATAGAGAGGGAATCCTACGGAYGATGTAACCACCTGAGTGATGTAAAGCACAAGCTATAAACAGAAATACTTTAAGTTGCACCATGAAGCAGTCATATAACTCAAGGAGGAGTTGCTTCGTATTTTCCCAATTAAAAAAAGAAACAATATAGAACTGAGGTCTAAATTTGAGATATGTCAAAAATGTTGAAGACCTTGTTTCCAACCAAATCAAGTACTCTAACCCTGTCTTCCTAACCTGACGTATCTGGCTCTCTGACAAAAGTTTTACCGCATCTAAAGACAGCAAAAAGTAAGGTTTAGGAGCTAGTGTTATGACTCCATAATTTGTAAGGGGTGGAAAGTTTGGACGTGATAGAAAGGCAAAATAATTAGTTTACACAGTTCAGCGTCCAATTAACCTGTCAGATGAAAGGAGCCTTCAGACCTCTTTTTCCTCATTGACTTTGATTTCTTTTTACTTTAGCAGGTGATAAAAAGACTTACAAGGAGAACTGTTTACCTGCTGACAGTCCATATTTGAATTAAGGTGGACTGAACTGAAATACCTTTGTTTCCTGAATCAGTGTACATCCTGGCACCTATTTTATTAGCAATGAGACTGTTACATTATTCCCTCCATTCCACAGTTATCTGAATATTCAAGATAGTGATTTCAATGGCAGTGAAGGACACTGAATACATTGTATTCAAGTGACAGAACTTTTGTTGTGATTTTCCCTGATAYTTCTACCTTGGAAAAGTAGAATGCAACAACCCATACTAAAATTAATAAAAAGCCAATTATAATACYGATGAATACTGCTGCATATTTATTAATCTCCTCTGTAATATTGCAATATGAGGTGGCATTAGGATAATAACAAGAAGTCTCATGACATTCATGAATAAGTAACAAAATTAATTAGAAATTAGTAAGCTAGCAATCGAGGGAGTAGGATTCTGATGCAATYGGCTCCCTTTAAAAAACTCTGCTCTAAGATATTTGCTTTGCTATGAAATCACCAGAAAACGTGCCGTGGTATCTAAATCTTCAATTTAATATTTGCATCTTTGTATGAATCTACTCTGTTGTATTAACAAGACTTTCTTTTTTTTTTCTTTTACTAGTAGATTTTTTCCTATATCACCATTAAACTGAAAAAAAAACCATTTTTCTCCAGCTTACCCCACCAATGTCAGAAGTATTAGAACAGATTAAAAAAAAAAATGATTTTCAAGGTATTATGTAGCATTAAAAAAAAAAGCCATAAGGGTTATGTAAGGAAAGAATCTTGAATTAATATAGTTTGAAGACATAAAAGGCAGTGACAGGACCAGCAAAATCCACATATTACTAAACTACACTGTAAGCACAGCACGCGCACTAGCAGTCCACACTTACTAAAGGCTTCTACATCCATTCTACAGACTGKGAAACTGACTTTGATTTTAGCAGTTCCAGCTGGTTGAAACCATCTCCTGCCCTCTTGAAAAGAGCCTCTTGTATGTTCTTCTGATTTTACATGCACAACATGTTTCTTCAATAATCAGTGATTTTATAGGAGAAAAAGAACACGAATCTATTCAAGGACTGCAAACGCACTTCCTTACTGCTTCACAGCATCCCAGAGCGTTTTTAGCTGATGATTCCAAGCAGAGCATTTTGTAAGCTCATGGGATTTGTCTATTGACCACTGCATGTTCGATGTTATATAGAATATACCTACATTTTTGGAGGTATTTTTTTGATGTCTAAGTGATAAATTGCATAGTTCTATCTGAAACAAGTTTATCAYGCACATTTGACCTTATCACTTCTTAACCTAGTGGCCAGCAGTTACTGTAATGCTCCAGTCTTTTGAGAAACTTCAAATAAGGTCTATTTTTAATCAGCTTGTCAAAGATACACTTTACTTTTTCCCTTCACACTACTGTTTCTCTAGCCTTTCCTGCCCCCCCCAAAAGAAAACAAAAAAGAATCTCAAAAAATAAGAAAACCTAAAGCTGTTAAGAGTAAGGAAAATAAGACTCAATCTTGCATCAATGACAGATTTACTATAARTAAACATTTAATTAAAATTCCTTGGGAATTTCTTGGAAACACRGAGAATTTGGCACCCTCTGAAAGTTTCTAGTTTTCCCTAGCAGTCTAGGATTTGCTGTTAAGCTTTTAAATCTTTTCTCTTGGGACTTTGAAAACCTTATATTCACAAAAATGAGAGGGTGTATAAGACACTCTGTAAGAGTTACGGTAKGCTTGTTATTCAACAACTGTATTCCACTGTTTTTTTGACTTAGCCTCTCTCAACAAAAAATAAAACATATAACAAGGAGAGTCAAGTGCAGAAWCAATAACTAGAAGCAATTTTCAGCAAGTTAACGATTTCATTCTTTGTATTTCAGTTCCACATCAGTTAAAATAATATAAGGTAGCAGGCAATAATGAAAGTAGCATTTTTCTGTAACGGTACTTAAAAAAAAAAAAAAAAAAAAAAACATTTTTATCGTTTCTGTCCTTCACGTAAAATACCTGCAGCTCTCTCCGTGTCCCTAAGGCTAGGGCACAACTTTGAACAGCAATCAGGTATTCTTAAAAGGAGGCTTGAAGGCAGCCGAGCAGGGCAGAGCTGCCAGGTGTCCTGACAACCCGGCACGAGCAGGGCTCCACCGGGCGCCTGCCCTCGGCTCGGCCGGCACTCCGGTGTCCGAGAGACTGCAAAAATCACTATTCCAGCTACTTGTAGGAATTCGTTCCCGTGCATTTCAGTCCTCATCTTGCAAACTGTTCAAGCATTAGTATTAGTCCTTTCAGGTTTAGTCAAAACTGAATACATCAGGCTTTAGCTGCAGCTGCTAAATTTTTAGAAATTTAAATGATATTTTCAACAGGCCATTCCATGTCACATTAGCAGTCATTTATTTTCCAAGAATTCAGCTTCCCTAAAACTGTTTGAAAACGTAGCTCACAAGTAGTTTTTCTCTGCATTTTGTACATTTTATATAATACTAAACATTTTTCTCATGGGACTCGTGGTTTTCAGTGACAGACAGCCTTGACTTCCCGTTAGCTGGAGATTCCATCAGCATCACCAGGAAAAGCAATATAACCGAACCTAAGCACTTCTCTGTGAGCAAGAAAATCCCCAAGAAAACACTTAGTCCAAATATAAAGACAAAGAAAGAAAAGGGATTTTTAACAAGGAGGAGTCTGAAAGCCTGGGTGACTCCCTTTGTATTTTCTACATCCTTGATATCACCCTATTGTTTTGACATCCACTCAACTCCCTCGTTTCAAAGCCTTCTTTGCTTGATTTTTCCATTTAGCACAGCAACAGTACTATGACCATGACCTGAGTAGGAAGATAACTTTTCAAAATACTTGTTTTGCATCTAATTCTCAAAAATTGTTCTTGTAACTCTTCTTTTTGARGCAAAAGTTTAATCTAAAACATTTTCCTCCAAAACTTCTAGCAAGAATATCATACGAGCATGGGATTATTGACATACCTTATTACATTCAACAAGAGTTCTGAGTAYAATAGAATCACTTCACATCTTCCTAAGTTCTCATAAAATAGGATTTACAGAGTAAATGTACATAGTACAGTCGCTTCTTCCATTTGTGTTCTTACACTATGCATACCATTATCGTTCCTGAATACTTAAGCAGTGTAAAGATATAATAAATACTTGCTGTGTCTAGGAACGAGTGGAAAGAATGACTCATTTGTTCACTAAGAAACAACAATTCATGCCCGTCTTTAGGAATTGCTTCTGACAATTCCTTCTTGCAATTAAGCCATCACACAGAATCTTCTATTTTAACAGATAAGAGAGTTAGAATTTTTAACAATAATCATTGTTTGCCTGAATCTTTTTGGACAATTCCACACAGGATTGAAGTTCTTCACCACCCTAAACTTTACACAACAGTTTAAGGATAACTGACTAGAATGATGAGTTAAGCAAAAGCCTGAAGAAATTTTCTGTTTCACTGTGATTGCTTCATGCTTCATTATCCACTATTAGTGCTTAAATTTCTAGCTTTTCTGTGTAGTGGAAAATGAAGTGGGTTTGAATAGGAAGAAAGGTGTCAGTAGGATTGTGAGAATAGCCAAGACCATGGTTATGACATGATAGTGGTTTAGACATGTAATTCATGGATTTGGGGGAGAAACACTCTGTTTTGGTGCTYGAGGATTGAAAGAGCATGAAGCATTGGATGATGGCTCTTATGTCCTTGGCACGGATATTTATTGTGAATGTTAGATGCTGAATGTGACCTGCTTTGTAAATTGAAACTATGGGACTCTTACAGCGGCCATCCTACAGAGTCCTCACTGCCGGAGTACTACAGCCATAGTGTTAAATTAGTTATCTTATCATCACTGCTGACAGTGTATTGGTGACTTACCTCTGTCTCTCAGCTCAGTAAATAAGTATAAAATACAAGTTTTATTAACAAGCTAAAAAAATGCTGACATATCCAGACCCCTGTTTAACTTTTCAAACTACACTATTCAGTTTATTATCCTTAGGCTACAATAGCCGCAAGACAAATAAATACATAAAGAGTATATTACATTTGGCTCAGCTTTTGTTAGATGAATGCTGCGAGATGTATGCRTTCAATTTTTTTTGGTCCTTGATTTTCTTTAAAGCTTGATGCACCTTTTCAACATTTGAGGTCTGAAGTGAAAATGTACGCAATATTACCTTTCTTGTAGACATCTATTCATCTGCAAATAGTCTCGTAAGATGAGCAGAAAATTGAATATTTACACTGTCCTGACTCTATCACTTAAAACTCATAATGGTGCAGTAAACAGTCTGCTCTTCCTCTTTGTGCCAAAACATTACTGAATTAGGCCCCGTTAAGTGGGTATGCAGCAGAAAGAAGGTTTTTCCCCTGAGAAACCTTCAGCCTCAATGCACATGTTAATCATGTGTTCATTCCAACTTTCCAACAGCAAAAAACATTGGATTTATTTCACTGAATTACAGCAGTGCACTAATGAATTACACTAGCATTTTAAACTGTTYACATTGTCTAGGCAGACCATAGCACAATTATTACATGAGCCAAACCCTCATTCATTAACACCTATTCAGGTAAGCCCCAAAAAGGAACCCAACATCTTCTAGATGCTATCTTAAAATTCAAGGAAAAAATTAAAATACTTTTGTTTAAAGAGATATTAAATTCAAATTCTTGTCCTATGCTTCAGAACGTGGAAATAGTTTTGTTTCAGACCTCTGTCAAATAAAATTTGCAAAGCTTTGGGAAATGCTGAAACCTTCAAATCTTGGATGACTTTATGTTTGTAGGACAGGAAGAGTCAACAAGAATACCTGTTTAAAATGTTCTATTCCACTCTGTATAAGGCAGAAAAAAGGGGGAAAACCTTGCTAGAGGGGTCATAAGGTCTAAGCCCCTGCACACGCCAGCTGGATTGCATGGGCTGCTGTTGCACACTACGAGGCAAKAGAAGTTTTATGAATTACAACAATGTTCATGATAAAAAAGAAGGTTGGGCGCAGTGTGCATCACTTAKATGCACACTAATGTGCATCAGAGCTGCCTAACAAAACAGATCATGCAACTTCTGACTCCGCCTTTTGCATCACTGCTGGCACATTTACTATCACATTTTCTACTGTTGCTTCAAAAAGGGAACAGATTTGTGTTTCAGTTTTGGTCAGTTTTTTTCCTCTACTGCAAGATGATACATTTCAGCTTAAGTTTCATCACTGATTATTACCAACAATGTATGGCAAAATGTACATATATCGAAAATATGCTAAGCCCTAACCAAACTCCAGGGAAATATTTTTAATGCATTTAGAAGACACAAGCTGAGACTGGGTAGAAGTCATTTTGGCTTAACTTTCCSAGTGTCAGGTTGCTGGTGCTGTCCCTAAGCTTTCACCGCCTTCCATTTGCTCCTCTCGCAGTTAGTCTAGCTGGGAAAGCTACGACCATACGTGGGACAGTAAAGGTGATCAYGCTCACAGGGAGGGTGGACACACTCCCGTTTCTGCAAAAGCAGGAAGAGTTGCATGCAAATCTGAGCAGCAAGAACTGTGACATTTTTGTAAGGAAATTAGCAAAAACCCAGACTGGAGAAGAATCTTTTAGCAAGCATAAGGTTCATTCGTTATCATTTCTAAATCCTTCCAAGGCTCTGCTCTAACGCAATCAGCAGGCAATCAACTGTAGTCAAGCATTCTAGGTGGTCCTTGAGTTTAGAGGTTTGTCTTAGGATCCAGCGTTTCTGAAGAATCTATAATCTTTGTATCTATAGCAACACATTCAGTGACTTCAGTCTTACAAAATTAAGTTAAGCTCAGGCCTRCAATTAAAATATCGGAGTCTAGAATTGAAAATCCCAGTAAGTTTGAAGTTTCGTAGCCATACTGAACGTAGTACACTTCACAAGACTGCTTATTGCACTGACTCAAGAAAGCCAGATTCTTCACCAGTTAGTTAGCACGGCCCTGGCCGTTCCGTGAGAGCAATCACAAGGAGGACATTAAGAAATACTTACGTTTGATTTAAAACTTAACATTTTGTAAAACTTAAATAACCAYGAAAATATTGTATCACGTGAGAAGTAGTGCAAGATAATGAAGGAAAAAGTATGGCTTTGCACAAAGGAGAAACGATACTATTCTTATTGAACAATGAATGATCCATAATAAAGTTGTAAACAAGAATATTTGCATGCATTCATTTGCAAACAATAATTTCATCACATACAGCTCTACTACTGCTGTAAAAGTTCTAAAGTAAGCCACAATAAAGAAAGTAACAACTTTCTGAAGTAGCTTTAAGCAAGCTTTTAAYGGTCTAAAATTGTACCTTTCCAAATACAGACCATTTTAATATTGAAATGGAAAATGGCTACTTTTGCTTCAATGTCTTCTAATGTCTTTGTTTTCATCCTATGCARAGGTAGGTCAAACACATTTCAAAACTAACACCCCTGATATCTTTGCTCCTAGTGAGTTTTCCTTTGGAAAACTATGTCTTAAGAGTGAATGCAAGTTTTTACTTTGTGATCTACAACAAGCTGCAAAATCGTAAGTACCATCTTCCAAAACTGGTCTACCCAATAGCATTCTGAAATGGTACTTGAAAAAAAGCTGCCTTTCGGGAACAGTTTCAGATCCTGAAGAAAGCTGATATTTCAATTCCAGTCCATTTTTCTTTCCAGTTAAATCTCTGAGCAATTATTGTTTTTTAAATGAAAACAAAAGTAAGTTTCATTTACCAAAAGAACTGTAATCATTTAGTTATTATGTGCTTTTAAGAAAATTGTGAAGTGTAACACAAAATGGAACACTTTTTATAGTATTTACATTTTATCATACCAAACCACAATTTAGCTCAATGCATATTAATACTAAAAATCTATTTTTTTCTTATTGCAATTCATACTGATGATACTTCTTCAATGGGACATTTTCCACAGATATAAGGAATTAGAAATTTGGGGTTTAAGTTTACTCATATTGTAGTACTATACAGAGAAAAAGGTGGAAGATGAAGGAAAAACAAAATTCATTAAATGTTTTCTTTGATAAATTCCTTCTGAAATAATATAATGTTTCTCATCACTCATTTATCAGTCAGTCTGACCATCTTTTTCCATTTTTGAGCTCCATTTGACTAAAATAAACYTGTAGAACCAAATGTTGATATACAGTATGGCACTTCCTGGTACTCATAAATCATTTGGCTATTTGACTACAGTTCCCTTTTTCATTTGAAGGAGCTTTCATTCCTTTCTGACATAGCAGTTATAAATCACAGTGAACTCTATTTATTAGCACTGAATTTTAATGCAGCAGAATACCAGCAAGCACGATTCCAGAAATAAAGGGGTTAGAGAGGAGAGGTACATGCCATATATAGGTACCACCTGTTTATATTTCATTGGATAACCTTTTCTGGGTGATAGTTATCTGAAGATGTGAACCTCAAAATAAGGGAATAAAAGCAGTAGTCTTTTGCTACATGTTCCTCTACACCAGAAAAGAGTCTCATCGCAATCAAGCCTGACCACAGCATTACATGGGCATTTTGTGCAAATGTGTAGCATACTAACTAAAAATAACAAGTGTAAACAAACTAAAAAAGCAGAACTGCTTGGGAGACTTATTAGGACAAGCAATCTGTGTTCAATTCTCTTTTTCCAAAGGCAACATAACTAACTGTTCTGTATTTCAGTTCCAAAATTGTAAAATGGGGTAACAGAACTCCCCATCTCCTGTATAATCTCACCAAGACTATGTACTTTGAAGAAATTTGGATTCATTCAGTGACAGTCATATTACATTTTTATGTTGTTGATAACTAACCATAACTATTAAATTGATTTTATTGTTTTAAGTAATTAGAATAGAAAATACCACAGAAAATGCTATACAATGATATGCTTAAATGAAGCAAATTCCCAGTCATCCAACATCAGGTACTGACTTTTTTGTTTCTACTTTCTTTTATAATAAATGGAAAAAAAGTTCTAAAATAACAGCTGTCCTGGAGTGGTAATGACACCTCAGAGCCAAAAATGCTGATTCACTTTTTCTGAAATTTAATTTTCAGAATATGTGCATATCAGGAAAGTACTTCTCCTCTAGAGATTAATTTTCAGAATGGCAGAGGGAGAAAGAATTGGCTGAGAGCAGCTACTTCAATATCTGCCCAAGTGTACATGTGTAAAAAAAAAAAAAAACAAAACTTTAAAGAAACTGTGCAAAGGCAGTTTTACATGGATGATCTCTGGTGGTTGTTCATTCTGTCTTCATGAGAAGCCAGCGACATATAGTAACTCTTTGTGCTAATGTACAGGTATAGGCATACTGGCACACTAGAAGACACATACCAAGGAGCTGTTTACCTGAACAAAATTGTAACGCAACAGTCAAATCTGATGCAAAAAACATAGAAAAGCACAGTAATTAAAGACTTCATTATTTACTGCATAGAAATAAGATTTKGCAGGGACATTCCATGTCCTGCAAGCATGGTATGACTTTTCTGTCGTGCACATGCAATCACTTACTACGGAATGAAATGGGAGGCAGACTTTGGCTTTAAYGTGTGACAGCAGACAGGAGTCGCAGCTGGAGGAAGCCCAGCAGGGCCAGGCTTAGGGAGACGCGCGGAGACGCACACGGCGCGCCAGAAGCCACGGCGATACGAGCACCGCAGGACTCGGAAATAGCACCGGCGCGTGTGCTCCGTGACAGCGAGCTGGACAAGAGTACGGCAGGCAGAAGTATAATTCAAAAGTATAATTCAAGCATTTAACTGGAACTGCTGCCTTCTGAAAATAAACTACAAACTGTCGCATCCTTGCAAGGATTTTCTTGTCAGTTRACAAATACACATTTTTTCTTAGGAAAAAAAAAATTCAAAAGCATGAACCAACACCAAACAAGATCAAGACTGCCAGGCTCTTTAACTTCTTAGGATATGCAGTGTGTTGTGAAGATACCTGTGTAATTTTAAATAGGATAGTGTGTTTGCTGGAAGTAACCTACACATGGCAAGATAGAGCTCAAWGCAAGATAAAACACAGAAAACACAATCAAGTAACAACAACATGCAACAAAAGGCTCACAGTTCTTTAATTTTATTCTGCTTAGTTTGTGGTTTATGCTTATCTGAGACTATAGCGWTTATTTCCATCAGTCTAAGGTAGGTAAACTTCATTTTGCAATCCTGTTTGGTAGCAACAGCAGGAAATTTGCTAACTTTGGACTTAGCACATGGATTTTTGCATATGAAATATTATTTTCAGGAAGTTTTGAGAAATAAAAGTCCATGTTTTAATTCAATCTGCAAACATTAACATCTCTAATTCAGAAGACTTAATTATTTCTTAATTAGATTCCTCTCATGTTATTTCAACATTCTTTTCTTTCTTAAAAGTCCACTTTTTCTTTAAATATTTTCTTTTAAAGAGGGTTAAACTCTAAATAAGATCATAAACTACTGAAGGAAAACAAGTGCTGTGGTTTAAAACAAAGCATGACTATACTGGAATTTAGTATAGAAATTACTTCAGGGACAATGATATTTCTGAATTGCCAATGAAAATTAATTTAATTTTCAYGTTATATTCATATAATAATCTGCTTTCCCTTACATGTTAATCTAACATATTTTTCTCCTTTGAAGCACCTTTTCCAGACTAGGTTAATGTTGTTTAAAGGATTCTGGAAACACACTAATACTCTAGATAAACAAAACACTTGCTTTAAGTCAGTCCCTTAAGAACCACATTCATCATCAAGCCGAAGAGTTACAGACCCATTTCTGAGGGCAAAGAGCATCACGAGGAATTGCAAGTGACCTCCTGGCGTGATGAATGCTTTTTTTTGTAGCAGTCTTCAGAGGCCACTTCAATTTATCAAAAACTAAGCATTTAGAGAGTCTAAAATAGCATGCTCAGTGTAGCCCATCAAATACTGTCCTTAATACATTGGCTGCGAAGAAGCATAAATTTTTTGATAGTATTAAATTTTAAACCACTATAGGTGTAAAAAAGACTGAAYTGAAATCAAAAGGAAAAGGAAGAGTTCATAAAGAGTTCCTGATACAGTCTCCTCTATTGCATTATTCAGTTCTCAAAATATATTTGAAAAATATGAATTCATGTTTAAATAAGATTTACTACATGGCAACAGATACCCAATATTGAGATTACATGACATTGCATAATCACGATTTATTATATAAATATGTTTTAACATTCCTTCACCTTATTAAATAGTTGACATTCCTTCAACTTATTAAATAGGCATCTATACTTAAATAGGCATCTATATTAACTTAAGAAAAACAAATTTTTTAGGGATTTTCCTTACTCTTTTACCATTGTAATCTTATTCTTTTACCATTGTAATCACTTACAGTTTTTCTATTTATTTCAAAGAAAGTTGATACGGACCTGAACTTCAAAAGAAGTTTTATCTTACACATGACATGAAWATATGGTGTCCTTTGAACGTGGCAATCATTTATTCTCTTTCAGAAGCAGAAGATTTATCTACTATTTGGTGCATTTCATAATGCTCCTGTAGGAAGTCCTGTTACTGGTTATGACCTTCAAGAAAGTCAAATTACACAGGAATCACCCCGTGGAGGCTCCCTACGCAATCATTTCCACTACATCTTYTATTTCAGTACAAATGACCAAGAATCCAACTCTGAGAAGACATCTCCTAAAACACTTTCCTTCAATCACAACACCGACAGTGGTTCTTGGAAATGGAACCACTTGGTTATTACCAGAGTAACCATGGGGGTCCAATCTTTTTGTGATTTTTGCAGTGATAAATARTGTGATTCATTATTTAGGTTGCAACAAATTGGTGATTTATGCACAGTGACAATATATTTTAATAAAGCATTTTAAAATTGCTAATGAATGGTTTTCATTGTTTTTGTTGCTGTTGCTTGATATTTGTTAGTAAGTTATGTCAGCTTATGAGATAGMTTGGTAATAAATTTCATACAGGTTAATTATTAATATTTTGGCATACAATACTAAGAATCACRGGACTAGAAACAACCTGAAGTTCTCTCTCCCTGTCCCAGGGGAAAAGCTAGTCTGCCTCGGCCATATTTTGCAAATATTCTAGTCAATCCAGACACCACCTAGTGACTCAATGGCCTCTAGTGAGAAAGACTACACATCTCTGGACAATTTGCCTACTATTCATGGCATTAACGTGTTTTTCCTACTGTCTAAATTAAATTTCTCTTCTTTTCTGGCCATGGAAAAGATGTTGWTCCTTTTCACTTTTCAACATTGCACTTGCAGTTGAGACTACAAAATTCTTCTTGACTCTCTCTTCTTTAGGTTAAGAAGYCCAAATGTAATGATTTCTCGCGGTAAGATTTTCTAGACGTCTGTCACTCCCATTCCTTTTCTATGCACCCCATTACTARCAGTCATGCTCTGTGCGTGAAACAAAGCTGTGCAAAGAGGTTGCTTCACCACGATGTTTGCCTTTTTTAATATCATAATATTGTTGASCAATTTATTTTATAACCAGCTAGTTATTCTCACCCTGCAGTTGTGCAGCTAACACCAAACTCGGCACAGTAGCTCTTACAAAATCAGGCCCCGGTGCTTACCCGGTGAGTTGTAACTCTGACCCGTACGAAGTCAGCCGTGGCCACATTCGTGCCCAGCCAGGCTGCCGACAGAGCGGCACGCCAGACCGACTGCCGGGCGGCGTCGCGCGTCGCTCCCTCTGATTCTTGTCCGTACTCGAGGCCAGGTAAGCAGCTCTGGCAAAGGTTCAATTTGCAAGTGTTTAAATCTCCCACTGACTGAAGGGGAGCATTAGCCTAACGGGATTGTTTCAGGCAGTGCTGGAAACCTAACTAGAACCTTTCTGYAACAACTGAACTTCCAGTCTAGCAGGGAGAAGCTGCTGTGACCCGCCAGGTAGCATTTTGTAACGCTGATGCCCCACTACTTACAATACATAGTCATCGACTTTGAACTCTTTTCTCTCTCTCTCTTTTTTTTTTTTTTTTTTTTTTTTTTTTTTTTTTGATTATGGATGATAAATTCATGTTTTCCCTTTTCAGGAAAAAAACTTATTTTACTCTCTTCCTAATTCTCACACCGAGGCAGACTTTGTCCTGGCACAACCATACGCCCTACAGGAGACTGAAGTGGTCTAAACTGGCAATGACACTAGGCTGGCCCATGAGTCTTGACTGTCTTTGACAGAAATATAAGAAAAATTTGTATAAAAGAAATGTTTTCAAAATTTAGAGCAGAACTAGCTTATACACCTTGAAATGCAACTTGATGACTTGTGAGTGGTGCAAGCACATATATTCAGAAAAAGTCTTAAGAGGTTATTTTCCATTATCATGTATAATACCAAAACAAAGTTTATGACATAATGATTTAAGGAGGACATGCTTCCTTATTTTCAGACTAACTTTGCTATAAGCTATGCAAATTATTAGGTATTGAATTTCTCCATAAAGTTTTATCAGCTAGAAAATGATATAAGAAAAAATAAAATCTGTCTAAAAAGTGAAGATGCTTATGTGCCTATTGCCTGAACACTCTAAAACTTATATGTTGGATGTTTTGTCATATGGTGATGACAGAACTTGTTTTCAAAAAGACCTGCCAAAGGTTTTTCTTAAAAAATGAACTCTCCAATAAAAGAATTTGCTAAACTTCCTAGTGAGCTTGAGTTAACGGTTTTATAAAAGGCATCTGAACCCTGAAAAGCAAATTTGTTTGGATGTACTCAACTTAACATAGCCTCAAGTGACCCATTAAATTTTGTTCATTAGACTCACTGAAATAATTTAAAACACTTCATCCAGATAAATTTTATGTCAAGCATGATTTGTTTTGTACCCTTGTGAAAAGTCCAGTCAGCAGAAGTTCAAAAAGAATTTAATAGGAAGAGTAAAGTACATTAATAATGGCTAGCAATAAAACCAATAAAGCTTTCAACAAGTATATTTTGTAACCTAAGAAAGAGATTCCTAGGCACCAGTGGGAATACAAAGATACCCTTCATTTCAGCTCTGTACAGGTGTATTCATCCCACAGAACATTGGTAAGATTTCAAGAAATTTCCTGTTTCACATTAAAACCCCAAACCAACTTACAAGTACTGCTGGTTTTTTCTCCCACTAAATCAAAAAGTTGTATTTTGGACATACCTTTTGGATCTCTTTCCATGCCAGAAAGGACACGGAGGAAATGTAGGGCAAAAATACTCAGAAGAGAGAAATGAAAAAGTTATGGAATTTTTAATTTGGGGGGGAAATACAGTGTATGATAGTACAACATAAATTACACCAATGTATCTGAAGAAGGTCATTTGTGCACTCTTTACCTTTTCTCAGAATACACAAAGTCAAAATAAAAGGCAATAATCAATAAAAAGTCTTTTATAATTCTAAGCACCCCTGGAATATAAGGGTCAGTAACAAGGCCAAGTATATAATAGGCTTAATAATTACTATATATTTGCACATACCTACTGCTTTGCATGGTTAAAGTATCTGAAGATGCTCTGGGTTAGATGTAAAATTATAAGGGATGTAAATTCTCATGCTTCATAAGCATAAGACTTGTACTAATTGCTATGGTTAGGAAGAAACTAGACCTAGGAGACAGTAATTTTATTTAGTCCGTTACAAAGCTTCTTACTCTTTTATATGAGGTATCTGACACTGGGCAAACTATTAGACAGATAGACCAGTAGCCTGTTATAACATAGGGATGCTTATATTCCTACAGGAATGATGCATCTGAAAAGATTCCGATTTTTGACTTGTTTTTAATTGACTATTGTCTTTTTAACAAAAAAAGAACAGTATTTTGTATCATGTTCATATGAGGACAATTATGCTTATGGATACAGAGACATGATAAAACCACCACATTTAACAAAAAAACACAATAGCGCCTGCAGCCTGATACAAGCACATTACAAGTAAAGCATATTTGAAGGAAATAATGTAATAATTCATAGCTCTACAAGTAATTTTATGGATGTGGAAGAATAGCCAGAGATCTGTGGGACGAATGGAGCTACTCAGATAAAAGATTTTGAAACTGCCATTTCAAAATCCCCTACTTTTATCAGTTCAAATTAGTCCTTCAATTCGGTGCAAATATGTGAATGGTTTCACTCGGCAAAACGCTATCTTGGGGGAGTTAGTTATTGGTCAAAAATGCATGCTGTTCTAAATATCTCATTATCTGTGGTAAGTCAGAGCTATGATGTTGTGAAGAGATGGATAAGTCATATATGCATATTTAAACTATAACGTACAATGATGGTATGTATGGATTGGAATGGGATGCAAGTAAGCAAGAAAAATTTTAGTGGGTCCTAAATTGTCCCTCTTTCATTTAGTCACTTCTCATGAGCCCCTTATATACAATTTTGCTCATAGAAAACTCCACAGACATCTCCTGCCAGTCACCTCCATAATGACTATTCAAAGTATGATGCAATAGAGCTTTATACTGAAATGTTGGGGTCAAATCCTGGGACCACTAAAGTCCACGGGCACTTTGACAGAAAATTAAGCGTGGTCAAGATTTCATCTCTTAGGACAAGACAACTCTTCCAGATTCAAATGGGCTTCTGTTCACTGGGTTGGTATTTCAGTAGAGCCTACTTCACCGAAGTCCTCTGTGCTCAGTTAATGTTATCAGAATTATTTCTTTTCTGTTGTGCACATCCTTTATTAGACAACAGCTACAAAGATACCGTGTGAGGTGACATCCTAAATAAGACTCAAAGGAAACCAGAACACATATTTCTTCTTACTCACCAAACAAAGCACGGGGCACGAAAATGAAACTGAAGTGCTGAAAATAAGGAAGCCATTTTAAAATGTAATATATTCCACCTATTAAACAATGTTTTTCTGAAGGAACAAAATAAATATTCTAAACAAAAATTATACTGTATAACTGAACACCTGTGTAACTGAACCCACAAGTCTCTGCTCTACATTTAAACCTTTGTTAGACAACACGAACAGTTGTCAGAAAATGACTTTACGTGCACAAAAACGTGCTGCTTTGTTTTCAGTTCAACTCCACAGACACCGCCATGCCAGGCAGCTTGGAATAGACTGTGAGAACCCCTGACTCACTCCTGATAGGATCCTTTAAAATTCATCATGCCATGTGCAAAGACAAGTTAATGAGATCTCATAATTGTCTCCCAACAATATATGCTCAAGCAGATTACACTCATTAGTAATCACACATAKAGCCTCATAAATCTATTTTAAGAGAATATGACGTTTCTTTCCTTGAGCAGCTTCTATTCTGAGCCCATTTGCTGACATTCCACTATTCTTGATCTGAAATCCAAGTTCATGGGAATGGTTATTTAAGGGACTTGGCCATTGCGTGCTGTTTTCATACTCATTGCTCCACAACAGATTCCCACCAAAGAATAAAAAAAAATAATAATTTTTAAAAATCCCTTCCTTTTAGCACATATCAAGGTTGTTATTGGAAATGCCAAAGACCAAAACATTGGTGTGAAAAAAATTAGTGCTATGGCAAGTGCTGCACGCACAGCAACACACATTTCAGGAAACTACAATGACTTTAAACCAATGAGCCAACCCACCGCCAGTGAGTATTCCATAGGGAAATTATAAAATTCTTTCTCACCACGTTTTACATACTACCTTCTCAGAACCTGTTCTGTGGCAGAGATCTTCCGTTGCAAGGCCTCCCACAGACTAACTTTTTACAACCAGGATACAAAACACAAGTAACAGAAATTAAAGAGAAAACACTGATAAACCTTCAACTACAGCGACTTGAAAAATGAGTCTATAATTACTTCTACCACTCACAATACATTTTTCATATACTTCTATAGGATAAGAAGCATCAATTATTATTTAGACTAATAAAAAACAAATTTATCCTCTCTAATGTTATGTACAATTACAATGCATATAACGTTCAGAAGAAGAGGTGACTTGACTTTGACTTCATTTTACTTGCTTTTACCACTGAATTTTCACCTATACTGCTACAATACCAGACCTAAGATATAGAAACTAAGATAAGAATTTAATGGTACAATATTTTAAATATTCATGAGTAATTTTCATAAATACTATTAATGTTAATAGCACAATTTATGTTCTCACCAGGAAGACTTCCTATGATAAATGCTTCTATTAGAATTCAGTAATGAATTAATTTTTAATACGGCAATGATCTTGTTAGCTTTAAAGGTGATTTCCCATTCTTTTACATTCAAAATCTAGGCAAATTTCTGAAAGCAGTTAATCTCCAGTTAGCAGGCATAAAGAATTATTATTTTGTATGCATTCTAAAGTTTTTATTTGCAGTTATTTCCTCTGTTTGGGATTTGGACAAGTATAACATGCTGTTAACATTCAGCAAGGTTACAAGAATGTCAGTTAGTTATAAACAATGCCACAATCTCATTCTAATATTTAAGCAACATCACCTTTTGTCTAGCCTGATTTTACCCATRTTTGGTTAAACTGTAACTAGGYAACATTCTACRGAAGAAAAAAAAGAAAGAAAGAAAACATGCTACTTGATGGTGCAAATAAAGCAGATTTAAAGCATTTTCATGATGGCAATCTCCAGGCTTGAATGTCTTTGGAGAACTATGGGAGATCAATATTTTACCGATATACAAGTATTAACCATATTAGCTTGATATAAGAACTGCTAAACGACTCAGTAGCAGTTTAAATAGATATTATTAAATAACTTTTTTAAAAAATAAGAGGAGAATTGTAAAGGTCTGAACTTTAAAAAACTGGCAGCTTTCTGACCTTTATCCCATTAAATCTGCTGTATACACATACAATTTACCTAAATCTCAAGGGAAGAAAACACTGTAAATTGAACTGACATTTGCTGAACACTAAAATGTCTAGTTTCTATTTTGAGTTTTTTCTTTCTAAAATTCACTGTAGTTCATATTGAAAAATATACATGCTCTATTTTGACTGAGTATGCACACACTTTGAATAAACAAAAATTAAAAATTAAAAGAGATAAAGAAGTGAGACTAGACAAACTTTGCTTCATAAACTTTCTAAAATTAAATTTTCTAAATTAATTCTTAGGTGAACTGCAATGTGTAGAATATTGCCACTAGTTATGTTGTGCCTCTCCAGTAATCCAACAGAAAATGTAATCTCAGGCTACACAGCAAATATGTTTTGTTTTGCTGATGCATACAGATGGCCCCACTAAAGAACATTTTTATGAAAGCATTTATCTTTTTTAAAGATCTGATATTGCCCCTACATGTAATAATATTTCTGACAAATATTTCGGGTGAGTGGAATCCTGCCTTTGAAGGTGACAATTCATTTGTAATGTCTTCTTTATAAACAGTACTTATGTCTCATGATAAAGAAAAATGCTGAAATTATATTTATTAAAGGGAAGACTGGATGGTTTGGCTATTCTATTTATTATCAAGGGAAGCTCTGAATTTATTTCTTGCATTATATTTTAGTTATATATTATTTTCTCATCTCTACATTTTTTTTAAGTCAATTCCATGGGGATAATTCTGAACTCAGCCTGACAGTTAATCCTGTGAGTTGTATGACATTTTACTGCCTTCAGTCTTGTGTTTCATATTAGTTGGCTTTTCGTACTGGAAAGTTATGTGAACATCTTCAGAGGTGTATAGAACTAGTTAATGATGTTGCTATGAAATCTTTGTATTTACTCTGGATATTGTCTATGTTCACCATTATATTATTTTTAAAAGCTTATGAATGTTTGATTTAATAAAGCAATGAATGTACTCAGTGGGAGATAATTTTAAAAATAAACAGCTAATATATTTAGTCATATAGGTTTTTTTCTTTTTTAAACCAAGCCCTCAACCTGTTATTTAGATGTCAAGAAAATTACATTTAGATTTAAAATAACATTAATGTATGCATAGCAAGTTCATCTGAAGTTTATTTGGATCTGAGAGATTTCCAAAACTATTTCATACAAAAGAATATCTTTTTAAATATGAATGGTCCATCCTCATCAGCCACTTTATTTGTGACAGAAACATAACAAAGGGTGGGAATGTTAATTTAATGCCTAGCACATAGTGAATCTTAACTTGTTTAACTGTCGCGGTTCATTTTGCAGGCAATAGAGCAAAGGCAGATCAGAGCAGTTGAGGATACGGCCTGGTAACAGCCCAAACTCCCCCCTTGGAGGGGCCCTACCAAGCGCTTACGGTTCCACCCCGCTGCAGGCAGACCGAAAAGCATACAGCACAGACTGCAGCCTAATCTCTACAGGTTTCCTAATTCTGGGGGGTTGGAGAAATAGAAACAGAGAGAGCAGCATGCTTAAAGGTAGCTCAAGCTTTTCAGCTCCACAATACAGTACAAACAACATGTTAGTATGAGGCTGTACTACTTGGGAAGACACCCATCAAAAGATTTGAAGCATTCAAGAAGCTGCTGAAGACGGCTAAAATAAAAAATAGATGAGCTGTAAGGAGGAAATACGTCAGCATGGCATGAGAGATGAATGGAGAAATGCAAGAAAAGGATGACCCTCTGCTTCTGTTTTGTTCTGCAAATGAGCAACGCAACCAAAATAAATGTGAGCTATTATAAGGAAAATAATTTCACAAATCAAGTTTGACAGAGACAGGAAGCCACACTAAACAGTGGTGCTGGAGAAAATTTAATTTTCCTTCTAAAGGACACACCTATGCATCTACTAGGCCAGATTTATGAATGTGCATATTCAGCATGAAACTGCATAAATCCAATTGTCTATTTCCTTTCTAAATATTCATTTACATGGTTATTGAAGACGCTGGCTTTCAGAGGCCTAAATACTTGCATCTTTTATGTCAGATCCTGTTTTCCTCTCAAAGCGCTACTTTCTATAAATACATCTTTGTAAAAAGAAATTTTCAAACAATAATTGAGATGCTGCATTAAAACACTGAATGATTTACCTGATATACCCAAAAGCTCAAAATGTCACTGCTGTTCCTGCAGTAATATGAAGTAGGATAAAGTAATTTTAGCTGTTTTTTCCTCTTCTTTTTAATAGATTAAAGCCTTTAAGATGCATTTAAAGACACGTTATTTCTTTTAAGACTACTGCCTTTGATTTAAAGTGGTGTGAAGGAATTGCAGTTTGGCTTGTCAAGAAACAACATTCTTAAAAGTTTGTGGAAAAACATTTATGTCAGCACAAAAAGTGCGCAGATAACCCCCTCCCCCCCCGTCTTCTGCCAACAGAAGAGCTATATGAATATTTTTTTTCTTGTAAGAAAGCAAGAAAAGCTGGACGAGAAAATTGGCAAAAACGAAAGCAGCAACACAGGATGAAATACGAAACCCGGGCTCTCCGGCCCTCAGCGCAGCGCCAGCTGACCTCGGGGCGGTGGGACTTTCACAGTCCCCCGGCCCGAGCGAACTCCCGGCACTCAGGCCCGAAGTTACCGAGCCGGGGAGCTCAGCTCCTCCGCCCGGCAGGCTGCCCGCCGCCCGCCCTCTCCTCCGTTCACCCGCAACAAGCAGCCCCTCTTGTGTCTCCCGGACTATCTCCATCCAAGCTCATTTTTCTCTTCAGTGTCTCTTCATTTGACTAAAACCTTTAAATTCCTAATTGAGGCTCCCATCTCTTCCAGAGCTCCCTTTCCAGCCAACATCTTACATGTCTTGTAAATCAGAGATATACTTTTAGTTCCCAGTCAACCTCTCTCCTCCTTGCTTTCCTTAGCTGTCCGACCTTACTGTAGCCATCCATCTGTGCTAAATCTCCACTCTTGCACCACCACTGCTCACCTGCTAAATTAACTCCTGCCATCTTATATCCACGCTATTTGAATTTAATAACGTGAAACATTTTATAAGTCCCCTTTGCATTAATGTAAATGGTTTTAAATTGCCTAGCTAAATCACAGCAGAGATTGGATAAATAGAGCTTTTAAGATGGAGGGAAAAAAACTGTTTGATATGAGGCAGGCAAATGATAGTCACTTCAAATTAAATACAATCTTCAGAAAATGGATTTGGGGGTAAATGTGAAAATATTGAAATTATCAGTTTAGTACAGAGTAACAGCAAAAAGGGCAAACAAAGCACTAGTTCCTATCAGATTAAGGAAGGAAAAAAAAAAAAAAAAAAACAAAGACAGTGTAATATATCAGTATTATGCAAGGCACCCTTTATATACTATGTGAAGCACCTAGAAAAAGATTATTCCATGGGTTATAGTATTATGCAAGGCACCCTTCATATATCATCTGAAACACCTAGGAAATATTAGTCAGTGGGTTATAGAAAGATATTGACTTATGGGACTAAAAAAATGAGAAAATATTAGAAGTATCTAAGTTATTCCATATGGAAAAGAGTTATTCTTATTTGAAGGGAGGGTGGGGAGGTGAGAGAGATGTTCAAGTTAGCTCCAGAAAATTATGCAAAAGTACTGAAARTTTCCTATCAGTAATGTTTTATAAATAACTTTTCAATCAGTATGTATTGCTCAACCAATTAAATGAGCCCTAATTTTGAAAACACACACTTCTYCATCCACAAGTAATCAAAATAAAGTCAATATGACTACTCACACACGCCAGGATTGCAGCATAAAAGATCAAATATTCACAATTGCCCACATACTGAAAACCGCATCAGCCTGATTAAGAAATCTCAG
>NW_028185261.1:2150199-2208595 GCF_003343005.1 Rhea americana | reverse complement strand
AAAAAAAACAACAAAACAAAAACACACACAATCTCTTCCCAAGATAACAAGCGTGTTGGAAATGTAACAAAACCATTATCATATCACATTTGCTCCCAGGTTCCCAGAATATATAATATATATTATGTATAATAATATATTTTATCAAAATARTGACTATCTCTCATTTGATCTTACATGCTAGTTGCTCTGATTTCCTATTCTCTTAAGCTCTTAAGCATGCTAAAGCTAAGATACAGAAAAAAGAAASATGAAAATCAGTATTGGTGTCCATGAAAAGCGGTATAAAATTTCTCATTAAAAGATTACATTCTATACAGGAAACACATAACTTCAGTGTCTTTAGACAAAAGCATTCCAACTTTTTTCAGAGCAGGTTTGCACTCTTCCCATCCATATTTTTAGCTCAATACTATCACACAGTAATGAGGTGCTTGGGTGTGCAACTGGTAACAGTTTGACAACAAGTTAACAACGGATGGCAGCCCATCAAAGGATGAAGGAGGTCTACATGAGACACAGGCACTACTGTACAGTCACTATAAGCAGATGGGGAAACAGCATTTGAAGTTATAAAAAAAAAATACTCAATATGCACTGATAATGATGGTTATAGCTCCAGTACACTTTCGGTACACACATAAAACGCACAAATTAAAAACATACAGAAAGAGATAATAGTAAATGGAAAAATATATAGCATAACATGAAAGAATTGATTGCACTTTTATAAAGGGGAACCATTGCCAAGTTTCCTTGAACTCAAACTGCCAAGCGGCTGTACGCACTGCCTGCTGTGTGTTCCTGAGAACACGCTGTCATTTTTGTTACTTGTCATCTTAACTGATTAATGGAAATTAGAGTGACAAATCCTGAATCTAATCTTTGCTTAAAGGTGACAGATAATCAATATATTTGCATTCCCTCATAAAAATAGATAATGAGGAGTAGCATAGTCAGAATTTATGCAAGAATAAATAATCTTGGCTATAAATATAAGAACTATCCGTCACTCCTCCCTGTTTTTCCCTTCAACCCCTTATCAGCATGTTTTCCAGCTGGAAGCAAATTGTCGGGTACAATGTATAGCCTAAATTGCAGGAACAACATGAGCAGATCTAAGGCTATAAGTTATTGCCACAGTCCCATAGGGCACATACTCCTACTGCAAGGCCCAGCTATGAACCACTAGATCTCACGTTGCTCTTTTATGATTTTAAAACAAGCAACTCCTGGAAGAGATGAAACAAAGCTCACTACGAAAGGGAGCTGTAATATAACTCTACATAAGTTTGTAGTATGTGGAYTTCCAACACCCAGCTCACTGAATTCATCTTTGCCCCAAAAGCAAAAGTTGGTATAATCTACAACAGGGACCTTTTCAGCACTGCTGCAGACAGGAACCTGAACCATAAAACTTGCACAGAAAAATTCCACTGTGCAACTCAATCTGACTGATAGGGCTAAAGTATTTTCTGCTTATAGGAGGGAAAAAAAATCTCAAATTCTAGGAACTACCTCAGATTAGATCTTCAATCTAAAAATCCTGGAAACAATCATTCTTCAAGGTACCATCAAGGGAGGTAGGATCTGTGATTTCAAAGCTGAATGAGCATTATGCACATTTCATCATTAGCACTGAGAGTAAAATTCCTTTAAGTGTGAGAAGCATTCACTGTGCCATTASTCAGCCGTGGCGCACACATCTCCTTGTAAGCCCTATGAAAGAGACAATGGAGCATGAAGATCTGTAAGCCTGAAATGGCTTATGAGGCTTTTTGATTATACATTCTGCACTTATTTTATACTTCCACTTCCTTTTAAAGGCTTTCCACCAGATAATCACTGTCAGTGAGACAGAAAAGAAAGAAAAACTTTTTAAATATTACATATTTGCTCCAGCTTCCAATGCACAGCTCCTCTTCAAAATACACAGTAAAACTGAATAGACATTTTTGAATGCCCTGGGAAGTCCTTCCCTCACACAGTCCTGAATGCCATAATTAAACTGCATTACAGTGATTCAAGACTGAATCCTTCATTCACTGAATGTTTTCAAATTGATTCTTCATTCTGACTTGACAGAAAAAAATTTCCACCCTAGAAATACAGATCAGAGAAATAAAATCTAGTACAGAACATCCTGACAAACACCAGCTTGATGGCAGCAAATGGTGCCCCTTTATACGTCCCAGCAGCACATGCACTTGCTGATGCTATCACCTGGCCATTTTTACTCCCATAGTCAAGAATCTAGGGGTATCCAGTTCATCGTTAGAAAGATGGAATTCCTCAGTCTATTTCCCAAACTATAAACTAAAAGTTCAGGCTTTGTGACCTTTCATCTCTTTGAATCTCATAAGGAAGCATTCAGAATGTTACTAAGTCATGCTTCCAAACATCACCGAACGTCACTGAAAAGCTGCCAGATCAGATGTATCCCTTTRCAGTGGTGAACAAAAACATTCCTGTAATTTGGGTGACACTTCTGAGACTGAACTTGTGCTACTGCACTACTCGTACAAGCAGAGTATGTCTGAGATCTGCAATATGCATGCTCAGATATCCAAATGCTTATGTCATACTCCTGTTCCTTCTTTTTCTTTTGTAGGCCAACCCTACAGAGAAAATACGATGCCTACTGTCGTTCAGATCTTATCCTTTTGAGCCTTTGGGAAGCAGTCACACCGTTACAAACACCATCCGCACTTGTGCTTTACTGGTAAGTAACAACTAACTATTTTGCGGTGGATTCCTCAGAAGTGCTAGCCCTTCTTCTAGTTTTACATATCCAATCCAACACGATTTTGATCTTCTTACTGAGGTGTCTTAATGCTATTGCAAAGTATATGGAATATTTCTCACAGAAATACTTGTCAGATCACCAAGATGTTTTTCTAAAAACAACAAACAAACCAAATTGAGCTCCACAAGGAAAACAAAATACTAGAGACATGACAAACAGTTGGGATGACAAACGACCTTATTCTGTAAAGTAAATGCTTTATGTAGGCGAACTAGTTTACCAGCAGCTGGACATCTCTTCTCCCATCTAAACACAGCTGATCACTGGAAAGTCTCAGAAGTCCCAAAAGCTAAAAGGCTTGAAGGCATCACTGCTACAGGTGACCACCCAAAGTGGTACTGAGGGCAGGCAGGAGAACGGGGACGGAACTCCCCATTCCTTTTSATGAGCCTCACCAGACAGAGCAGCAGACGTGCCATAACCATTCTTCCGTTGTTAGCACCACTGGAGATATGATCAAGCAATGAATTAAAGATTTTTTTTTGCATTCCTTCCCCTCCCCCCCCCCAGTCCCTAACCTCCCTGAAGGTCATTGAAGGATACCATGGATCTGAACAAATCTTACAAAATCAGATGGGAAAACAAGCAGCAACACGTTTCCATTAGCATTTCCAGTATTTGAACTTTTCAACCACCACTATAGGATCAGATCAAATAACAAGGTGCAGATGTAATCTGTTTCTAGAATGCATTACATTGATCACCTAAAAACCTCCATTTTTAGTTGGTCATTATAAGACAGGCATCAACAATATGCCTGTTCCCAGCATGCTGTAAAGACTCCATAATTTTTTGCAGTGCTTGCTTCTGTAAGGTAAAATGTGCTTAATCTATTAATCTGAACCAGCAACTTCAGACTGCTATTGGCAAAGAGATGTAAAGACAGAAATCTGAATAATAAGTTTGAGAACAAACTTAAAGTCACTTCAGGTCTAAGAATCAAACGTTGCCTAACAATTCTGATGATTCTCAGCACCTCTCTATGACTAGACAAGCATCCTTCATTGATTTAGATAGAAGACCAGCTTTAAGCATTGATATAAATATTTCATTAATATCAGTTGTTAATTTTAATTGAGGAAAAAAAGATGCCCGAAATTGTGTCTATTAAAGCCTGTGTTAGTAACCAGTTGGAATGACTTGAGTGATAGCTGAACGCTAACAGAGATCCTCCAAAACCATGACATATGGTATATTATCCATTTGAGAATCTTACACTTCTACACATTTGCCTTCTAACAGTTAAAACATTCACATGCTTGAATAGTCTGTTGGCAAATGTGTAGAAACACAAAAAAGCCAATAATCTGGCGTTAAAATTATGGGCCATTGTTATAACTAACCAAAGCATCCACATATTCTTCTTTATTTCTTAGCTCTCTTTTTGAGAACTGAATTATCTTGCTAAATTTCTAACGAAATAGTTCAACGTATTTTCTTTACACAATATATATACATTTACAGAATTATACTTGAAAAATTCAAGTGCCAAAGCTTCCCAAAAGTACATCAGCTGTAACTACATTTTTTTATATAATTAATCTACATTTTCATCAGTCAGAGAGAGGCATCTCAGTTCAGATTTTAACGATGATTACTTTTGGACTGTTACTTCTTTTAAATTATTTATACAGATTGCAGAAGTTTTTGTTAAACTGTTTGATGCTGCTATGTAAATATTCTACACAGGAAATAGCATATTCACCTTTGTCCAGCACATTTTTGTGATCACATGGAACAAAGGAGAGGTATTACAAAATGAAATGTTATACTTGTCATCTAATTCTAGGTTATAAACAGACAACATGATTCATGATTTGAAACTCTTCTGAATTGCAAATATCACTGTGGTAGTTCTGGACAAGTTAAAGGTGCTAAAGCTTCTCTTACTAGATAGAAAACTACATCCAAAAATATATTTTGAAAAGGAGAAGAACTAGGAACCTCTGAAGATCTTTCACGAAACAACAGATATTGAAAAACACATACTGCTTTTTCTCAGGCCCTCGTTCAGGCTTCTGAAATCTGAAATGCAATCCAGTGTAGGAGTGATGCAGAGCGTTATTTTTTAATAGAAAGAGCTCCACTTTCTGCCCTTTTGAGCACAACCAGAAAAGAAATCCAATAGYTTTAGCTCTCTTCTGAGCTGACAATTTCTACGTATACAGTGATTCTACTTTGAATGTTGAATAGATAGCACAATTTTCTCTTCTCTTTTGGCAAATAACTAGCCAATAGCTTTTCTGGATGTCAMTGAAATGCACCTTAATTCCTCAGTTAATTTAAAACATGCATAACTGACATGAGTTGTTAACATGACTGCACTTGTAGAAATTGCAAATGCTAATGGCCGCATAGCTGATGGGGGAGCACTACCTCATGCTAAAAGAATACGCAAGGTGAGTCTGTATTTCTTTGCATACATGCCTTTTGAAAGATCTGAATAAATATAAAGGTCTGAACAAACATAGTCTGATTTTTTCTGATGTTAATAATGCAGAATTTGAAGGAAGATAATACTGACACTTCCAAAATAAACTTACTACTTACTGACTGGATCTCTTTAGACCGATTTGGATTCACTTGCTTATTCAAGTCTCTTGGTGGCCGGATCATGACCCTGCCTAGAAAAAAGAAAGTGAAAACTATTTTAACAGGAGAAAGAGCAGGAGACACTGAATGGCTAAAACTAGTAYGGATTTCTCAAACTAAACTCCAGGTTCCAGAACTCACTCTCTCCTAGTAACTCTGTAGACTTATCCATATTTCTATTTAGATATTGGCTTAACGAAGTTCTGCCTGCTGTTTTCTTGGCTGCAAGGTCAGATATTTACGAGGGGCTGAATATTTCACTTGCACAATCTACTAGGACACCATGAATTAAAATATTACATTTATGGATTTTTTAATTAAAAGTCCCTTCTTTTTACACTAGATTTTATCCTGACTTTTTCTGTTTTTCTTCTCTTCATTTYGCTTTTATTCCAAAATCCTCATTCTACAGCATTGCCATAGTGAGTTACAAACACATGAACCCAAGGCAAAKCTAACAAGTTATTGCTTCCTCAGTTTCACTGGAAACACTGATTGTTATACTACAAAACTTTGTYCCTGAAAAACTGAATGATTCTTCTTTAAGAATTTCAGGGATGCACTTCAAGTATTTTTTTTCTCTAGGTCAGTATCTTTTAAAAGGAGCTAAGGCAAAGTATTTTTAGAGTTTTAATTAAAAGTTGCATGTTAGAAGAGTCACAAAGTACATCAAGGTTTTTACAGAAGTCAAGTGCATCTTAAAATAACARGGAGGACAGCAAGTACATATTCCAACTGAAGAACCGTGAGGTCACCCTGTATTCAGTTGGATACTTTTTATCAGATTGTAATTATCTGAATCACAAAAGAATTCATCTGAACTACTGCAAGTCCTTCCACTGCTGTCCCCTGCCACCTTTCCCCCTGCATTTTTATCTTTCTTGGTTTCACCCAGAAGCACAATAAAATAAAATAAGTCTCCTGATGCTTTGACCAGGAAGTTCTGGGGTTTGCATGACAAAAAACCCAATTTCATAAAATTCTCAGTCTGGTTTCCAGAGCAGAAAGTGAAAATAATGTTCAAATGTTTAAAAGCCAAATTTCTGAATATTCCTGGTTAATATTAATTAAAATTCCTGGTTAATTCCTGAATTAAGTAGCAGAAAATATTACTTTAGATAACGATGCATGAACTGCATACCTGAAGATATAATCCAAGGCACGAGATGTTCACAGAGGCAGTCATGATCAACTAACAGCATACAGAACTCAAAAAAAAAAAAAAAAAAAAAAAAAAAAAAAAAAAAAAAAAAAAAAAAAAAAAAAAAAAAAAAAAGTAGTATTTCATCTTAATAAACTATTAAACATGTTCCTTATTGGCAGATATTTTAACCTGTACTTGGTGTCAGATTAAATAAGATAAATAAAAAGAGCTTATTTAAACATAAATTTTGGTAAATCCACAGTCAAGGTAAAGTTAGGATACTTTTGAGGTCAGGAAACATGATAAGCAGCCTTACAATTACATTGCAATACATAAAGTGATCTATTAAATAGGAAAAGCAATCACTCTGCTTTTCTCATTAAGCATACTTAAATACTAAATATATTCAAATTGAGATTTAGATTAGACATTTAGGTACTTCTTCATTTTTCTTACCTGTTTTTTTTCCCATGTCTGAAGTGTTTATGTGTTAGCTGCCTTTACAACCTTTATGAGATTTACTACCCTTCACAGGAGTAAATTTTATTTTACCTTAATGATTTTGTAAAGAAATAAATAAATAGCTTACTGATCTTGTCAAAAATCAGGCTTTACTTTACTTTATCTTACTCACTTCTCTTTTAGTTAACTTACGGATCTCTCTAATTTCTTGAGTCCTACTATCTGAGGACAGTCCACAAATATCTTTGCTTTAACTCTGAAACTGTGAAGAAATAAGCCACGTCATGTACTTCACATTTAGTGTTACATTCTGGAAATGTTGGTTTTAAAACATAATAGCTTGTTATTTGAAGTACATCATCTTAAAGTTATCTTAAAGCTTCTTTCCACTTCTGTGCAATCCAGCATCAGACAACACTGCAATTACTATATTCAGGCGCATTAAACGACTTCCCTTTCCCCGTGGTCCTCAGGTGGCACTCTGTCCTTCCTCTGAACATCGGCAGGCAGGCACCAGCTCCCCACACCTGCAGGCAATCTGCTTGTCAAGCTTTCCGTTCACTCACCTTGCAAAGCTGCAGGTTCTGAAAATCTAACTCTACTCCCATCTGCACTCGCTTCTCCCACTAAGTCTACGTTTTCTGTGCCTATCCAGAAGCTTTCAATTCCGAGTCTTAGATGTGTTCTTTACCCAAACAACAACATTAATCAGCCTTAGTCTGATGTCTCTCAAGGCTACAAAAGCTTGCTGTCATTTGAAAGGAATAATTTCCAAGTTCTGACCACTTGCGGTTCCCCCAAGTCTGCCYCCCGCAATAAAGCTTTGATCTCTCTGCTAGTCAGTGCACCACATTAGAGTCAGGTTTCTGTTTCACGCATAGTTTAGCGATATCTTCTTCCGTCTCCAGACAAATCTTCCTGATTACTTAAATCCTAAAGGTATTTCTAGGCACGTCAGATTTGCAGGCAGAACTCAAAGTCTCCCTGGAATAGTATTCTTACGCGTCAGGTTTAAGAGATATCAATTTCATGCTTGGAACTAGACATATTTCTCTCTCTTCGGAAGTAGTTTTAAACCCTCTGAAGATGGGCTAGCTAAAGAGATCACTACAGCCAGGAGGAGTAGTGACACCTTCTGCCGTCAGGTGACGGAAAAGCRCTACAGCGCGGCCCCACGCTCCCAGCAGAGGCTTCCCTGCTGCAACGTGGGCTGCAAGGTGAGGGCTGCAACGCGGCCGCTCTCGTTCCTCTGGGACCAAACACGCCGCAGGTGCAGCTCGGGCCCGCGGCGCTCCTCGGTGTCGTCACCGGTCCACCCAGCACTGGGCGCAGAACCTCGTTAGAACATGCTTTAATCAACACATTTTCACTGAAATAAGTCTTTATTAAGAGCCAYGTCGCTTCCTACACCAGAGTACAACCTAAAATACCAAGAACGTCCTCATACTTTTGCCTAGCATTAGTGGGAGAAAGGTAAATTAGGCCAAGTTTTCACTATTAAAAAARAATAGAAAAATTGGTCTTTGCCTTTGAGGCAAGCGAGACAAGATGAGTGCATATAAATCCAAAGAGTTAAAGACTTTGTCATTTTATTAAATGTACATACAGATTTTCCACGATAGACTTCAAAGCCCCCTGAAATATTTGTTGAACGTCACCAGTTGCCTCCTTCCTTTCTTCCTCCTCTGCCACCTCCAGGATATTTGCTCCAMTGCTCCCAGCCTGGAGCAAGCAACTACAGCGTGCCAGTACTTGCAGATGTAAATTGACCTATTGCAYAACTCTCTTCTGGTTTGTTGCAGAATTTCTGTTTACAAGACAGAGACGGGAGACAAAACATAAAACAACATGTACAAATACAACAGGGATGCAAGTCTGATATGCTATAGGCCTACCAGGCTAGAGATCAGGATAGGAAACATCGGCAAGCTTCGGAAACCTCACAGRTAACACAGCCTGAAGGATTTTATAYGTGTATGTGCACAAGGACAGGCGTGCGCATGCATTTTTAAGTCACTTCAATCATTTGCAGCTTCCTTTCTACACTACGTAAGTTTGTATCACTGAATCAAGGAAACTGCTTTTATATATAGTCACAAAATAAATTTAAAGACTTTTAATTATAATTAAAATAGCTTAAAATAACATATAATGCTCCATGCAGAACATGGCCACAAAGCCTTTTCTACTAGAAAATGTTACTCAAAACAAGTGGTTTCTTTTTCTTTCTTTCTTTCTCTCTCTCTCTCTTTTTTTTTTTTTTTTTTAAACACTGGTAGACAGAGATGGGAGGTCCTATGTATTTTTTGCATAAATATTGATGTAATTAAATGAAGAATTTAACAAAAGAAGTCTCAAAGTTAAAATACCCGTTTTCATGGCATTTCTTGCACATTTAAAATTCCCTGGGTTTAATTACAATTCACAATATAAAGGAAAGCTGGATGCATTCCTTCCTAGACAAATGGCAAAGGGAAGGTATTTCTTTCATGTTCTCCCCTCCCTCTTGTAACAGACTTTATAGAAAATAAATCTCAGCAGTTTTTTTTCCCCAAACTCTCCATTTTAAAACTAAAATCACCTTTCTATTCTCTGCAAAGCTTAAACATTCCATTTGCATGAAAGATAATGTGTACTTTCATGTCTTTTTTATATCTAGTAATTTTATTAAGGGCATTTTATTTTCAAAGGAAATTGAACAAAGCAACTTAAAGGCACTCAGAGGAATAATGAACAGTTGTGAATTTTGGTGGATGAAGGAGTTATTTCCTATTTATTTTTCTATTACATATCCAAATCAAGAATATGCCTATAAACGATCCAGCAGGAAAGAACCACATAATCTCCAACATAAAATGCTAAAAAGAACTGACACATAGAACCACAGATTTTTATTAATAATTTACTAATAAAAGTATTGCAGTCAAGGTATAGTGGTAGCTACATGACTGAAGATCTGATGTTTGAAATCAAAATAACGAATATGTAGAAGATACTTAAACGTGGAATATATTTATATAAACAATKTTTTTTGAATGAGCATGAGAAATATGTCAAAGAAGCCTAACACAGACCTAGATCTCACAAAAGAAAAGAGGTAGCACATATCTACAGTTACAATTGTTACAATTGAGATAAAAAGGAAGAATCCAATAGGTTTAGAATAATTGACTGAAAAACAGAACTATTCCTTAGCAGCGTCGTCTGTAATTGTGGCTTGTAACTGCAATAATATCCTTGATCAACCCAGATAACTTGAGAGTTTCTGGGACTGCAGTGTGAAAAGCTAATTAATGGAATAAAGAGCTATATTGTGAATGTGATAAGACAATAAATCAAAGGAGAATTGTGGAAATCATGAAAAACATCACTATAACTACTAGAAAAAGGAATATATGCCCACTTTGTATTAAGATCAGAAAAAAACAAACCAAACATTGCAATTTCAGAAGAGATTATTCAACAAACAGGCTGAAAGAAAAATCTGCATTTGGCACACAAGAGAAGCAATCAATCAAGAATACATATTTTAAATTGTCAAAGAAAAGTTTAGGATGGAAAAAGAGAAGAGTTAGTGACAGCCAAAGGAGCTAAAGAGAATAAAAATGTATTTTGTAAGTGTCAAGAGAAAAGCAGAATTAGAAAATGAAATTGTTGCTAAGGGCTTGCTTCACTGACTTCAGAGAATGGGCAGAGAGAGTAAGATGGCACCGGCAGATTAATGCCCTCAGAAAAACAAAAGAAAAAGTGAAACTGAGAAGGCAAATATAGGAAAAGCTAGTATATTTTATGAAATCTGYTCTTAGATATAAGTAAATAGAAAAATATTTGAATGCATTAAGCAGTGGAGAAGCCATTATCTACAACAGCAGCAGCAAAACCTTCAGCACTGCACGCGTTGGTTACAGCAGTTAAAGGAATACTTAGAAACGCTGAACATACAAGAGTTAATTGCCATGAACAAGAATTCAGTTAAAATAATGAACATCCAGGATGCCACTGCCTCTTCTTTACAAAACAAAAGCAATGATCTCACTACTCCCTGAATCTCCTTTGATCTTCAGCATGAAGTTGCTAAATATTTAGCGAATCTAACATCTAGGGAGAAATTAAAAAGGCCACAACAGTTTGTTCGTGTTTCTATAATAAATCCTTCCACGTACACTTCACTTTTTGTTTCTAACATAATTCTAAGAACAGCACAGAATGGAAAAGTATTCAGTGTGATACATTCAGGTAACATTTAAACATTTATAAGTGGTCTCTGAATAATTTCAAATCTGAAGCAAATAGCTAGGTGCTTTCATGAAAACCATTCTTTTGTACCACTCTAATCTTACAATTTCAGAAGACAGAGCAAACAAGAAGGCACTGAAAATCACATGCAATGCACTAAATACATAAAAAAAAGAATCTTTCAAGCAATAGCCAAGAGAAAGAAATGCTAATATGACAATAAAGAAGAATTAATGGCAAATTAACCTTTGGAGCATGATTCAAATCTCATTTAAATTAAGAGGAATATTTCTGCTAATCTCAGTGGACTTCATATGCTTCCAAAAATGCAATTTCCTAAGCTATATGCTTAGGAAAAAGAATAGTAGGAAATAAGTATTCTTTGGGAGGAAAGAATGTAGAAAAGAATAATGCTGACACGATTAGCAGTAATAACAGAGTTAATAACTCAGTGTGACGGGAAGTGAAACATTGATTATATCAAATTGTCATAGATGCAATTAGTTTTATATAGAGAAATCAAAGCTAGTGATGCTTTTGTTTCTAGTACAAGTACCTCGAATTTTTTCTGGGTTACTAATAATTTAAAAAATGAGACTTTTTTTCTTCTTCAGTTGGAAGCAATAATGAATTTTTATAGGGCCAAAGAAGGAGACATTTAGATGAAAACAATACGGTTCTAAAGTGCATCATACTAGTGACTCATTGAAAACTACTGACATCTTTTCATGAAGTCTCTCACAGACTTCAGCATATTTTCAGTGAGGTTTTAATCAGACTATAGGACAGCCACTTCTGAACAGACCAGGGCAAAAAAAAATTATTAAATAATAAAAATTTATGTTTATTATTCCCCTCAATAATAAACATAGAACTTCTCAATATGTAAATTAAATGTTTTTGATATAGTCACCTATTTTTTGTTGATCTTTTATATTTTGAGCCTGTTTAGAGTCTCAGCACAAGTTCTATGCTTATTTGTAGTAAGTTAATCAGTATAGATCCCATAAACAAGGTGTTTACTTTTAGCATTCTTTCTTCAGAAGTAATACAAATTTAGTAAGAAAGGTACATAAAAATTATATTTCATTTTGATTTTTCATTTTCTTTGTTCTCTGTAATACAGTGATGAGAGCATGTAATTAAYTGTAGAGCACGGTCAGGTAATTGCAGTCGGCTCAGAGTGCTCTAAGAAGCTGCTGCCCTCCTCAGCCGGCTCCGTGCAAGCCTTTCATCCCGTGCAAACCTGCCACCCACTGCAGTCCAAAGTGAAATGACTTAGCATATGCAACTTGCAGGGAGAGATTGCTATGTCCACCCTCTGCCAGTACAGAGCTAGTGATTCAAAATATTTACTCTATCTTCCAACCATTAAGCACAACTGGTTCTGGATGAAGACAAACATCCTTAAGCATCATTAAAATGCAGGCTTAATTATTGATACTAAAACCATAATTCTATAATCATCATTCATTCCTATGAAAGTTGTGGCAGTCACAAAGCCCAGACCTTTTAACTAATCCACACAGGACAAATATTGTGTTTCTGCCAAGAATATCAACATCTCTGACTTTCTAACCATTTTGACAAAAATCAAGAAACAAAGACTTCCCATTAGCGTTACTGAAAATGTAGCTTAGCTTTTTTCTTCCCTCAGAACATCTACTCCAGCACGATAATCTGATAGGACAGTTCGAGAAAACACATTTGGAATTATCTGATCATCTAGTATTTGATTAGTCACCCTCCTCTGCACAGTCCTGTGAAGCAAGCCATGCTACCATTACACAGCTCTTGCTTGAGTACATACTACACTTGATCAGAGAAATTAATGAGAAAAGTATATAGATCGAGTTACACACTCGACTGAATCTTAAAAAAAATCCTAATAGGATGACACAATAGAGAAAAAAGATTAAGAGACATCAAGAGATACAAAAATATTGAACRAAAACAGAAGGGTGACAAGAATAGAAGAACATTTGTTGAGCAGGTAAGTAAAGGTGCTTTGTTTTCTCTGCTGCCGAAGAAAAAAGTTCTCTAAAAAGAGATGTAGATGAGTAGGTCTCCCGTGTGGGGGAAGCCTACGCTGGAAGGTAAAGCATTCACTGTAACTCCTAACTGCTACAGTAATTCCATAAATCTGTTCTAACCTGGTGCAAAATTGATGGGGGATAAACAGCAAAGATCCACTTCTCTTTTCTACACTCTCTTCTTCTGAGTAGAGCTGTCCYCAAAATTATTAATGGTGATATTATAAAAGATGACACCTCTTGAAAACACATCCGACAACCCTAAAATTGTAAAAGTCTCTCCCAACTGGGAAAAGTAGCTTTTGAATAGACGTCTTGAAGATTTTTAGGATGATAATTGTCTTACACCAGCAGGCACTCAACTTTAAATTCCGTGTTAATATTTGAACTGAATTAATGTTAAATTAAGAATACTTCAGAGGTCTTAAATACACATGAATAAAGCAGCAAGGAAGACAAGTTCAAGAAATGCATGCAAATTACCAGCTCTGACTCTCATCTCCTTTAGCATTATTTTTACACCACTTATTGCAATTGAGTTACATTTTATTTACTCTGGAGCATCCTGTTCTGCATTAAACTGCATACAAACCACAGTAAATCTGTCAAGTAAAATGCATGCTTTGTTGCGAGGTTTTATTTTTAACTCATATTTTTGTTCTCTTGTCCTAAACAGTATATCCAAAGCTCCTATCCCTCTAGCTAGAAAATATTATAGTTGTCAAAGTTGCTGTATTTGAAATTTGACCTATAATTTAAACAAACTAATACCACCTGGCCTCTTGTTTTCAGGGTAAGCTTTCAAACAGGATAGGTGCAGCAACATCCTTCAATGACATCCTTCAATTATAGACTGGATCTATTTAAAAGATGAAATAAGGTTTTCTTTATACATAATGTAAAAAATATATAAGACTATGTAAATTTTTATTAGACATTTCCCAGAGGAAAACATTTTCAAATACATTAAATGCTATAAAAAATAACTTTTATTAGAGATATATTTTTTTTGGAGAGGGAAGGAAGAAAGGAGTTGAGGTCTTACCACTTTTGCTGAGTACTGGTTAAGGATTTTCAAGCAATTTTATGTAATATAGCTCCATGTTTCCATTAAAAGTGAAGGAAAATGCTGTCTAATTTCACTATTTTATGAATGTCTTCCATTATTACTAATGTATCCTGTGGTACACCGAAAGCTCCCGTACATCTCTGGAGCTCATTGGGAAAAGTGCTGAACACACAATGCCTGTCCCAACATTTTTCACTCTAGGGAGATCACATACAAATTAAGACTCTGAAAAAATCTAATTTTGATCTCTTCTTCAGCCAAATATTTTGTATGTAAGCTTTGGTAAATCTGTACATCTTTTTATCTCTCTAAAATTCTTGCACCTACACAAGCGCCTTTAGACTCTAAGTTATTCATGACAAACTTTTACACATGCCTGATGCAATAGTATCTCCTACCATTTATATCCTGTTTCTCTCTCCATCTATTTCAGACCTTATGGCCTCAATTACTGTTTTCAYCTTACAGCTTCACTACAGAATTGGACAGAACTGGAGGGGGAGAATAGAGAGGAAAATAATTCAGTGCAATGATGTCAGAAAACAAAAGTGTAATGGCCCTCAAAGCTGGTGACTTTCCCRCTGTGATTAGTCATCCCTTGACTGCTTCAGTCCTCCTCCTTCCTTATGCAAGGGTAAGGACGGTCAGGAAAACAGTGAGTCTATACTCCAATTTATGTTGGACCCTCTCTCTCTTTTTGATAAGTCTATCCCTTAAATTTTCAAAAATGCTTTTGTCTTATCTTTTTTAATAGCATACCAAAGGAAGAAGTCTAGCGAAATTCAAAGCTCGCTGTTTTAAAGGGTGCTGACTATTAAGTAAAAGCACAAATAAGCCAGCAACCTCCCCTGATTCCAAATACACGATAAAGGTCACTATTAAAGAAAAAGATGTACAAACATATTATATAAATTTCTATTCACAATGAATAATACAAAAGCATAGTCAATGTATAACTACACTTTCCCTCTCACACATGTCCACATATGCAAGTTTTTTTTTTTTTTTGTCTCGCACATCACTGAGAAAGACTGGAAAGTTGTGGCAAGAAAACGGATGATCAAGCCAATTAAGCCTTACAAGGAGCCTGATCCTTCAAATGGCATTTTAAGTCATACTCACTCTGGCTCAACTGGGATTCTTATCTAAATTAGGACTGTGCAATTGGATCTGAAAATGAGCCAACTCAGCCTGCCTTGCTGTCTAGAATTCAGCCCTTGAGTGTACTGACTTATAAGTAGCATGCTGGGAAATATAAAGGAAAAAAGCATTCCAGAAAGCACATTATTGTTCCATTTCCTTGCAATAGTCACCCTGTTAAAGAGCTCTGCATTAGTTCTGCTAAATCAGTTTCCACTTGTGATCAGATATAAATCAGAAACTAAGAATAACTGATGACAGCTTCATGATATATACATATATATATACACACACACACATATTTTTATATATATATATATATATATATATATATATATATGAGAATCCTGTATCCTTTGCAAAAATCATAGGGAAACACCATACCACGAAGGTGCTGTAATTTGAAAAGTGACTGTCAGCACATGGCCTCAGGTTCTAATTTAATTATAAATATCCGATACATTCAATACAGTTTTTATATTGTAACTTAGTTTTGACATTAGAGGCAAAAAAAAACATACAACTTTAAAGGTTTTCATTTCATGCAATGAAAACTGCAAGAATTTGTTTTCCTGTCTCTCAGGAGCAATAGAGGGTAGGAGTTACAGCACTCTCCAGCATTTCCTATTTATCAGCTATGGTCCATCAGCCACAGTAGTAGAGTCTCCCTTCAAGRATTAACCGATTGCCCCAGTCAGAAAAAACAAAAGGCTGGGAGTGCCAACCCCCTGGAAATTTACCTAAGGGTGCATGTGAAAAACAAAGCATCTAGCAAGGTTTGATACAGCTCTTAATGCCAATCTCTCATCCAAGCTGACAAAGATAACGGAATAGATGACCTTTAGAAGACTTCTTTCCCCCGCTCCACCCGCAAAGAATTAATGCCCCAAAATAGACTGAAGACTAAATTTTGTAAGATGCTGACAGCTCAAAATTACACTAATCATCAATGTACAAGGCAAATATAAGAGAAACTCTGCGCTTAATAAAATTCAGCTTCAAAACTTGAGTCCCACCAACATGCAAGGTTTTGATCCTTGTTATATTGTGCCAACCAACACATTGTACCAAATCAGTTATACACAAAGCTATACAACTGAAGTTATAACATACCTCTTTTCAGTTACGGCCCAAGACGTTTTTCTTCTTGTTCAAATCCCTCAGTAGTCTCTCAAAGCTTCCGTAAGATGAGGAACCATTATTTGTTCACATACAGTAAATTATAAATTAGTATTCCAACAAGAATTTCAAATTTAAATTGATTATCTTTGATTTCTTAAGTACTAATTTGCTGCCATTTTACCAACTTTATAGAAATTAGAAGTAATTACTCATATGCAAATAATCAGAGCAGGGCCTTTTCTCCTTTTACAACAGAGGTAGARGTTATTTACTGTTGGCATGAAACGCAATGCAACCTGTTACAGGAATACGGTAATGTTGCTGGCACCATTAGCAGTTATGGTAGATACTGTAATTCTTTGAGCATGTCATCTCCTACAAATGAAGTTATAGGATATCATAGGACTTCTTAGATATTTAACAGAGTGCTACGTCAGCTTTAAAAGGTGCCTAATAATTTATCTAACATTATTTTTATGAGCAGAGCCACTGATGTTAATGGGCTCTTGTGGCTGGTCAGGCATATTTGTAACTGCTTTTTCAAAGTGGGATCCTACTTCCCAGATTGCATCTAAAGAACTTATAATATGCAAACAATACTATATATTTGCATATTTGTAGTCACAGAGAGAGGGGAAAAAACCCATAGCTAATAAATTCAGAGAATGAATTAAACCTCCTCAGTGCAAAATGAGTACATCTATTCAGTTTCTGTGGGTATATTCGTTATCTGAGTCTATCATATTCAAATGTCRCCAAAGGCAGCCAGGCAGACTTGCCAGAGCTGGTCATGTCCAGTTCTTCCAGCCACTTGGCATCTAATGTGCTGCCTATTTTCATAACGCAATGTTTGCAGTGCACATTCAGATTTCCTCCTTACTCCCCTTATTTCTTGTACTCCCTTCCTTTTTACTGCCTTTATTCCTCACATCCTCAGGACAACCTCTATATTCCTGTGCTTCCACTGAGCTAGATCCTCAGTCACTCTTCAAAAAAGGAAGACTAGGAATTACAAAGAGAAAAAGACAGCTGACATATAGCTAGCCTAACTAGCTGTAGGTATGTATATATGTATATAACCTCTTTTTCTGTACGGAACAGAGGGTAATTCCCGGTGGGATTTCAGCAAGCATGACTGCAGGTGCACCCACCGAGAGGAGCCGCGAGCTACTCCGTGGGCTGCGCCATTGCCGTTAACCCYAGCAGCAGCTGCAAAGGAATAACAAAGTAGAGGTACACATTCTCTTACATACGCACACCCAGCATCTGAAATCTAGCTCAATTATCTGAAACTTTAGACGCTGGAGTTTTACATTTATAGCAACTGAAGACCCACAGTTACGAGCTACTGATAGAACCAGCAGTGCAGCCAGCATTGCCTTGCACCAGGCAGCCTTCTTCACCTGTTYCTTGGATCCAGTTCAGAACTAGTTTTAACACTCACCACAATTATTTTRCAATCAAACACTGAACAATGTACAGATGTAATACAAGAACCCATTGTCCAAGACTCTGAAACAAAAAGGGAATTACAATTACTAAACTGCTTCAGATGCCTTCTTATTAAGCACTTGGAAAGCAAGARTGTTATCATCAGTTTGTTGCTTCTAACTGTTCTGCTTCTGCATTGCCTTTTGAGCCTCATATTCACATTTTAATAATTAATAAAAYATATAGGATGCTAAGTGCATCACTATAATGATGGTGGTCATATTACAGTAAAATAGCAATACTCCAGCTTGCTATATTAATCAATATGGTTGCCTCGGTTACACAAAGATAATTAAATTTTCATTGCAGTTCACTAAAAGTAAGATTAGCCATAAACATTTCAAAAAAGAAGATAAGAGAAGATTGTTAATATTTTATTTATCATGGATAACACTAAAAACATCTCTGAAAATACTGAATGAAATTTTTTCTAGAGCTTGATCTCAGTGTTTAAGAACCAGTGAAAGAAGTGTGAAGATAAGAGTTTTGTACCTGAATTTACTTCTACTTCATATTCACAGACAGAATCTTTTGTTTATCACTCAAAATTACCTTCAGTATTTCACACTGAGAACTTAATATTGAAAGGGGTCATACACTTAAGGTCCACTTTGAGCAGAAGAGTGGTTTATATACCCAGAAACAGATGCAAACAGAGCATGTAATTGGAACAGTTTGGGTTTTGTTTTCCTCCTTTTGCTTACTGAAGTCCAAGACCTGAAAGATTATCCAGATTTTCAGATTTATCCTGTCTTTTACAATGGAAGATACTAGATTTGGATTGTACTAGCTGCTCTGGAAGATTACACAGATAACTGCAGAGTGACTAAGTCCCTAGCAAATGCCATTGCCACTGACAAAGACACAGAGGAACTCTTCAAGAAAATAGACAACAACTCCAAATTCAGGCTGAAAACCGAGTATGGCGCTGGGTCTTCAAATATCTAGCAATACTGGCCAAATTTCCTACAGGATTGCCCTGAAACAGATGAGAGTCACTGCTTGAATTCTGTTCTTTTGAACTCTATGTACATGTTGTAGTCTGCTGATCTTACATTAACTGTGCATGATTGGCAGAAATATTATGAAGAGCAGAGAGAGAGACAAAACAATACGATGAGAAAGATATGGCTGTGTTCAAAGCGTTTAAGATCAAGTTCTGCACTTAACTTCACTGATCTCGATGGATATGTGCAGCTGTAAGTGCCTGATTTTGTATTTCTGATGCAATTATGTTGGGTTTTAGTCTATAGTTAGAGAAAAGACAATATGACAAAGTCATATTTAGAGTCCTGTTTCTGTTAACACATTTTTGATGCTAAGCAGTAGGAAGAGTAGCCTCAAAGCATCACGCAGAATTTCTTTCAGAGCACCATGAATAACTGGAATGATACATACGCATCAGAACCTCACACTTGACTTTGAAACTTTCCCCTCTACTGTTCCCAGTGAGAAGCAGCTACTGACTATGCTTGGYACTTCATTTCATCACGTCGTTACCGGCGGAAGCGGGACTCCAAAATCAGTTGCACTAGGAATCCCTTGGTCTGCGAAAGAAGTGCACAGCAGCTGTTACGGACACCAACCTACTCCTCGGGAACGTTTGTGGGAAACACTGTCACCAGCAAACAGATCGGAACAGTTCTAAATGATGTTTTAAAATATTAGCTGAYTTTGAAATCATAAAACAAAATAGGACCTTATCTCAGAGTTCAGAAGGTAAAAAAAMCCCAAGAAATAAAATATAGTAGTCATATAAGTCTGGTATACACCATCCCTTAGGACCAAGAACAGATCTTTGATGTTTTTAGCAGCAGCTGTCATTCATGTACCAGTATTTGGGTAATCATGCCTCTCCTGATAACGCACTTTACAYGCTTCAGTGATTTGCATGCTAAATAAAACACAGGAGGAGTAACACGACAACAAAAGGAAATGGAAAATGGAAAAAATGAAACAGGGGAAAAAAGAAGAGTAAATACAGTGACATTTATTGTCCCGCTAAGGTTTGGTTTTGTAACGTTTACGGTTTGAAACTCTCACGGAAGGCATCTCGTCGGGGAGGCTGCCCGCCCAGAGGCGCCCGGCACGCGGCACGTCCCCGCCGCCGCTGCCGGGTCGCGGGTACGTCACRCACCTCCGAACGCGCGCGACTCACAGCCGAGCTACCACAGGCGCCCCAGCGCCAACAGCAGCGGGGTTTCTTATGGAAGTATGAATAAAATTAGAGCGACATAGAACTGTTTAAAAAAAAGACTAAGAAAGAATACTTGCAAAAAGACCTAAAGAGACCCAAATACTACTCTTTCACAAGCTCTGCCAAGCCAATTTTAAACTCTTTACATTGAGGTGATGTGTAAAATATTCACATGTTCATATCTGAAATAAGACATGGATCAGTATCTGTCTGGAATAAAGAGTGAAGGGGAAAAAAAATGAAGAAAAAGATACAATTATCAGCTACAATAGCCCTAGGAAGCAAACAGCTATAACATATAACGCCTACCAGGATCGACCCTTTACAGCCAATTACATCACCAGGGAAGATCCACAGCAAGGAGGATTCACTGCCCCCCTGTTCCTTAAACCTGCATTAAACGCTTTTCGAGAGCCCCACAGGTGTATTGAAGATGGATAACATTCTTTTATTTTTCTCCTCCCCTCTCCCCCCCGAACAAAACCATGTATAGATATCCTATAAAGATCTACCTAACCCTGTAGGTTCTGCAAAGATTGAATATAGATTAATGTTGCCTGGTAGATGGATTTTTCAGAGTTCTGYTTCTAACCAAATACCCATCATACTGTTGTAAATGATACTGAAGAAGATTTCAGTTTATTTTTACACCTTGGAAACAGCACAGCATGGACAGAAAAGTTCATAATTATTTTTTAATCTATTGTAGACATTTTATTCAGTTTTATTCTCTGTGTAGGTAGATACTCTATCTTCATAGAAAATTGCCAAATCCATTGCATTATATTCTTTTGAGGTGCTAGTGGACAACAGCAATAGAAACGCACCTGTACCTATAGCAATTTTACCTCAGCAGCTGACTTTGAGATTTATGTTAATTGCTTTCAGAGCAGGAAAGACAAGAAAAAGTAGTATTTTTTTAAAGGAAAAAAAATGTGATTTAAAAATATAATAGCTGGTAATGATATTGAATGGCTGCAACTATGCTAAGCTCATTTTAACAGAATGCCTAGCTCAAGCGCCCAAAGCCTAAAGATTTTCTGCAAGAAAACACAAATCTGAATCTCAAAGGATGCCTTATGGTATGTTTCTCCTCAGTTGCTGATCAGTTAATTCTTTACTTGATTTCAAATATGTAACATMGAACAAAATAACATTTTTAATATTAACATACACACCAAATATTTTTATAAGCGAAGTACATCTGTCTTTTGCAGGGATATAAGTAAACTGCAAGGTGTTTATTCCTTCCTTATTGATACAGGAATTGATGACCTTATTGTTGACCTTACAGTCAAGATTCTGGTTCCTTAGATGCTGCAGAACCTCATAAGTAGACAAACGGCCTGATTCCCAAAGCAGCCCAATACTTAAAACCAATGAGTTCAGTAAGAATTAAATGCCCAAGAATACTAAAAAAAAAAGAAAAATAAATAAAAAAAAAAGTTTAATTAAAGGTAAAAAAATTGCCAAAAAAAGTTAAAATATCATTTGAAAATAGTTCTAATAGGAACTCACTGGAATTCTTTCTTCTCTTCCCTCATCCCCCTTCCCCATATATTACATCTCAAAGAAACTTTTATGCCACGACATCCATTCATTTCCTGTTGGTCTTACTAGAGCCTAGATTTATGCAAGGATAAGGGTTATTGCATCTTTTGAATATACATTTCTGCTGCCTAACTTTTTACATCTGAAGAGCTAGATATTTTAATTTTTGATCATATTAATTATGTCTAACATATTAATGCCAGAGTGCTTCAGTTCTAGGATAATTCTAAATTCTGTTAAGTCTCCCATTTGGGTAATTCCTGTAGAGAGAATCATCTTTTAATTCTATCTATGCAGTCATGATTGGCACCAGTTTAGTTATGGAACTCTAAACTCCTGTAGTATATAATATTYACACCCTTATAGTAGCTTAGTAGCTTTATCCCAGTATGAATACATTCTTCATTTATATAGTCAAATTTTTAAAATATCCATAATAAACATAATATAACAAATAACTCAATAGCCTCTGTGCTGATGTTACATGATGTCTAAAATAACATTATATAACAACAGAGTTATAAGAGAGAAAGAATAGCTTTACATGTAAATTATTTTCCATACTGATATAGGAAATGCAAAAACAAATAATAGAAAATAAACAGAGTCTCAGTTGTAGCTTCCATGCTATCTGTCATACTGGAAACTGAGAAAGAAATATTTGCAGCTACAGATTATGAACAGTGGTAGATTTAATRGAATTGAAAACTTTGAAGGTCAAAAACCAGAAGTCTGCCTGAGATTAAGTTTTATTGATTAAAATGAAGAGCCATTTACTTCATGAGCAAACAAATTTTGGCCTAATAAATGAAGAAAAATTTAAAATCAACCTCAAGACTTATTTTTATGCTCAAAATGAGGTAACAGAATCTTAACAAATAGGTAAGAGTCAAGCCCAAGCTTTTTAGGAATGTAAAGCAAATTGCTTAGCTTGATCCAGAGATTTTTGCTCCAAAATTCTATGGCAAAAGTTACAAGACAGCTTTTCCTCTGTGATRTCCAGCTTATCTTGCTACTCTTCTAGTAAACAAACAGAAAAATGTTATWTTTCTTTAGCACTTCCTGCTGCAATAGTATGTAACAACTTCCCAGTGACATCTAGCGATGGATTTATAGGTAGCAACTGGCTTTCCTATTTCAGCAGTCTTTTGGGTACTCACTTCATTCACTAAGCCAGCTTACCTCAATCAGCATGCTTTCTTCATGCTTCCACTCCTAATTCCTTGTAAAAGCAGGAGACTTTCATAAAAGCAAGATTTAATCAATATTTTTAAATTAATTTTCTAGTGAATAACAACGTTTGGAGATGACAGGTTAGTGAATTGACATTTTTAGCTCACTCCATTTGGCAAAGCTGATGATAATCTCTTTTTTGCAGTAAGCCAAGTTTGTCAGTCCTATTGTCATGACGCTCCTAGACACCTCCGCAGGGAAACAATTATAACAGACTCTTCTGACAATAAAAATGTTTCCYGTTTCTTCCTCTCTGCTGAGCTCAGCAAGTTGTTACTTGCTTTCACTACAGCACAGTAATACAAACTGAAAATAGTGCAACAAGAATTATGTTATGGGGAAAAACCAGGAGCATCTTCAGGGAGTAYGAATGTATTATGTGCTCACATTAGTCTTTTACTTCAAGTATCAGTAACCTGAAGCTGACCTTGAGGACACATGGACACGTCTGCTGAAGGCTCTAGTTTTAACTTTGGAGCGGTGGYAGCTCAGGCCAACTTTTATCTTACTCATCTGACACTACTAGGAAGGCTTCACTACTAGCCAYTGTAAATTATCTATTCAGAGGTAGATTACAAGCCATTTATGGTTATCTCTTTGCAAATTTCCCATAATCACAGTGTAAAATTAATAAACTTTACATTTTCTTTATCAAAAGCACGCCGTGTTTCGATTCTAGTTGCTGTACTTAGTGTAGGAACGCACTTTGTTGTTCCACGTGTGTCACGCGCCGAGAGAATCACGGTACGCAGCAGAGGCAGATGTTTTCTGCRTCTCACTGAAGTACGTACCGTCTCCCTGGGCGCTGCCTGTGGCATCGCTAGCAAAGCTCAACGTGAACATCAAAAATAAGAAAAACCATCACAAACAAAAACATTAATGGTCACAGCCACTTTCTCGACATCATACAGACTAACCAAAGTGCCTACGCAGCCCTGACTTACCTCCTTATTCTGTTCTGTCTCAGTGCTTAGAATTCACATCAAATGAACATTGATCAAAATAACGTCATGTAGCTTSCTATTTTGCCATCTTTATTGCTTCTCTGATCCAAAAATTAGCAATTCTTTTTAGAATGTGGTAACGTAGATTTCAGATGCACTGTGAGAAGTACTTTCACCTTTTTCCATGACTTCAAGGTTTCTAAATACTACAGTTGTACTGAATTTTCATATAGTAACACTGGTTTCATTATCATCAAGACAATCATTCAGCTATTATCTAATGCTGAAGTCCTAAACTTCTGCACATATCTGTAAGAATGTTATGAAATCACTTACCTGATTAATACAGAACTGTGGTTTTATTTTCATGTTCTCAAATAATGCCAACTACTACCCTTTACTCAATGTTTCCATTTTACAGTAATCTGTATTATTCCTGCACATGTGGCTTGTTATCACTGTATTTCCTACTCTAGTCCCTCAGATGGGTATATTGCCTGAAAAACAGCAAGTACATTGCTTAGGAGGAYAGATATTTGGCTGCTATTACAAAAATATCTGATTTTATAATGCGATATATAATAAAGGGTATGTGCAAAAATATAAACTGAAAGCAATAAAAGCTTATTATCAGAAGCACAAAGTCACATGAAACCAAGACTCTAGCAACAGTTTTCTACGAATTACAAGGATTTAAGAAGCAAAYCTGAATTCAACCTTTGATCAGCCCAGTAATATTTCCAATTTAAAAACAAAAACTGTCATTGAGATTACACACGCCCCATTTTATTCTGTTCTGCAATTACTTGCATCTTCACTTTGCTGTTCTGTGAGAGTATGAACTAAGGAAGCTTCTTACAGATGCTTTCCGTGTCTTCTGTTCCCCACTACACCGCTCTTACTGCCCCAGTTCCAACTCCCCTCCGCACCCCTCGTCACCCTCCTGCCACCCCAGGACTCATCTGCGTACGCAGAGCGATCAGCGAAGCGGCTGCTGCCTGACAGGCTGTGTCACGGCTCAGCTCTGCCTGCCTCATCGTCAGTGGGAATTCTGACTCCCTCTGCACAGCTGCTGAAGGTCACAGAACTCGTGGGAAGCGCTATCAGAGATTTCTTTTCCCTAGTTAAATTTGGTCAACATTGGTTAGCTGGCTCAAAAGTTATAACCGACACATAGATAGATATAAACACAAAATCTTCATCTTTTTAAAAAAAATCAAGCAAAAATATTGCATTTCCTTTTCCCAAACAAAATATTTCTACCTGCATAAAACACTCCTGCATTAAAAAAGTTCTACYATACATTTTTACCAACAGAATTTGTGCTTCATATATTTAAATCGGACATATTAATCTCACTGTCAGACATGATTTTATGTCAATGAGATTAAAGTTTCCCACAAGGTAAGCAAGAGTTTCAGAATCTGGTTCATAGCTGGATTGAGACTTGAATATATCCAGTATTATTAACACTGAGAATTCAGCAATATTTTAATTATTTGTACAGAATGCCCCAATCCTTGTCCAGTGACTCCTCTGAGCTTAACATAGAAACTCAGAAGTAAAAATATTTTCTTCAAATATTCCCAAATGGTCACCTTTAAGATGAGATCAGTCTGATAATTATTTTSACCTCCATTCTTTTGAAATGCTAATAGAATTTAAATAATGTACATTGAATGTAATACATAAATGAATTAAGGGAAGGTTCTTACTATTTTTTGTAACCAGCTAAACCACAATTGTAGGCTCCCTTAGGTACAGTGTTAGGAACAGATGGTCATCTTTTCACCTCAAAACAAAATTGGTGTTTGATAATGAAATCTTGATCACCTACCATCTGCTTGCTAATGATTAGCAGCAACAGGATCATTTGTCTGAGTATACTCTAGAAGTGTGTCTTGGACAACTTTGAGCACTCTGATGATCTTCGTTCTCCTACAAAGTAAAACAGAGTTCAAACATTAGAAAACTTATAGGTAAACTAAAGGTCTTCATTTCTGCTGTCAAAAGCTGAATCTTTGCTGAGATCCTAACTGGAGAAAATACATATTTTAAAGTGTTACATTTTCTGTTAAGTATTTACATGTAACCATATACCCACAACTTGTAGAGTGCTCACGTCCCAAGAAAGGCAAGGACATAATGCGAGAACTGAGTAATTCTGCAACAATAAGCCAAAAAGTAAAATCTGTTGATCACAAAGCTCATATTTGAAGACTGAAAACACAACATCACAGCCAAAGCCTGTAGCTGACCCATAATCAACCAGTTATTTGATGYGCAAATGCTTTTTCTTCTCCTGTCCCCTCCCAGATGTTTCTTTGARGCAAAGCCCTGCTTTCAGTTGCTACAGTAAGGTTTTAATAGAAAACAAAAATAACAAGGCTAGAGCAATGTAAATCTAAGTACAAAAAAAATCATTTTCTCTCAGCAGAAAACAAAACRGTTTAATAACAAAGGTCTTGCTACCCACTATGCCTAAGAGTAGTAAGACCTTTGCTCTGATATTGTCTAGGACTTTCTCACCAAGCCTGTCCAGCTCCCTCTGAAACATCATCCTCCCTCCACAAGGTTCCTCCCAGCCCAGCAGTGCAGCAACAAGACCATGGCAAGCAAGCAGTCATTTTCCTGGCTCTTTTTCTAGGCCATAGCCTTTAATGTAACAARTACAAACTTGAAAGTAGATAAGTTATCTAGTCATACATTACTCTTCCTATAGCCCTCTGACAAGGATTCTCTCCTGCTGTGACACATTCTCCCCTAAAGGAACTCACCTGATCAGTCAGCATCACTGACACTTTTGCTTGTCAGTGTTTCTATTTGCACGCCACATGCTTGCAAGAGCAAACTTAACTTCATACRCTTTGAATTCTCTTTCTTCTCAAATGATTAAATACCATGAAGTTTATCTATAATAGAAGTATTCCCGTACAAACAGGGTAGTTCCTTCAGAAACTGAATAATTGCCAAGTGTTYCTTCTCCTTTCTTGGATATAGAAACTAACGTTTTTTTTCTGAAATAGGTAGGATAGGATGCAATATTCCTTTCTCATCTTCTGCATGGCTGCCACCAGACCATATCCTGAGATATCTGCGAATACAGTAAAAGGCTTCTTTTGGTCAAAAGCCATATTTCCATTTCATCTGACCTGACTTGGATTTTCCTTGGACTGGACTTGATCTTTCCTTTGACTTGAATCAGTCACAGATACTGCTACAATTTTAATGCTCAGTAATATCTCACAGATCTCATGAATAACACAATTAACTTTAAGTGGTGAGAATTAGTCAGTTCAGTATGGCATCAATTTTGACTGGGTATGAATTTACAGTATCATCTTTTTTGGTGTCTTAGAAGCCTCATCAGTATAAATTTTGTTATTTTACTGCCATAAAGAAAGTGAGATCAGATCAATTACCTTTCTTAGTCCCACTGTGCTATATTCCAAAAGGTCACCCCAAGTCCTCAGGGTTTGGGACAAYAACTTATTTGGTTACTCTTTTTTCAAACAACTAATCAAATGCACACAGATTTTTCTCAGATGAAGCCATTATCCAACCTGATGCAAAACTGTCACCTATTTCTACCCTCTCTAGATTTTTAAGATGCATTCCTTTTAAGATGCATTTCTCCTTGAGCCCAATTTTTTTGTTTGTTTGTTTCTTCTGCTCTTTGAACAATTCCCATGAGTCTGAGTTTCCAATTTAAAGTGGGACACTTAAGYCTTTTTCTTCCATACCTCCTTTCTTAAGTTGAGGATCATTTTATTATAGTCTTTTCTTATTGCAGAAGAAACACTTCTCTCTACCCTATGAAATTACATATTCCTAGAAGATTGGGTCTCATCAGCTTTAGGTTGGAAGCCTTTCCATGAAAAGGACTTTTTCTCAGGATCAGGAGGTTTTCCATYCTCTCTCTCCAGGCTTTCTGTTCCTTTTCGCTAACCATACCCTTCCCAATATATTTCTCAGTAATGGMGTGTCAGCTTTAATTTAAAAGAGAAGTTATCGTACAGATAACGTATCTCAACAAATAGATTCCTGCTTCCATGAGTGTAGCCCTATGCAGTAYGGCTTCCTTCATTCTGCCATAAGGCTTGTGGTCATGTTTCAGAGTCACACACAAATAAGCTTCCAGAGTCTCTCCATGCAGTAAAACAGTATAATCTGCGCAACACGAGAGACTGGAATTGTTCTATGAGTTTCTGCAGAGCACCAGATGTGTGACCTGGAGAGATCTTCTTTGAAGAAGGCAATATGCAAATTATACAAAATTTGCAATGCACAAAAATAATGCAAGGATGTCATTTCAGGGACTCAAACTTAAACTATACATGGGACAACTCAGGCTAATTAAATTTAATTAAGTGAGATGCCTAGAGAAAGAATATGATAAAGCAGAGATTGATCTTTGTTGATTTTCTTCTTTGATCTCTACAGTTTTTCCAGGAACTCTTTGAGCACACCATAGGTGTCCACATCTTTTCAGTCCACAAAACACTAAAGATGCCAGTCAGTYTCAGTTGTGATAGACCACGACAGGACTGCCAGCTCATTACACTTCACATTACATGCCACGTATCTAATAATGTAAATACACAGCAGAGGGTATAAAAACACCCTAGAAGGTGACTGGTGTGTCCTCCAACACAAAAATTATCAATGCTTGAGTCATTTCAGTTTTGACTATGGAACTGAAGATGATATTCAAATAAATGTCTACACTCAAAGAGAGAACAGATCAAGCTTCTTATTAGGCCCCTACAGGTGCAACCTWGAATGTCTGAAAGATACTCAAGTTTAATATCTGAACATTTAAAAATCTAATGAAATAAACAGAAATATATTAAGAATAAAGAGGCCATGTTCAATTCTCCTTTTTACCAGTCTTTGTTCTGTATACCAGCACATTTTTGTAGAACATCTTCACTTTCACATACCTTTTGAGTGCCTTTTAATGGGTGCATGAATCATCTTACTAACAATAATTTAAAAATAAGGATATTAACCTACAAACACTGAATCCAGATTTTCTTTATTATTATTATTTTACAATTCTTTCCAAAGTCTTCRCCTAGTCTTGATCCTGACTTGGTCAAAGTTGAGGCCTTCCACTCCTCCATCTCCAGCTATAAAATCTCATTCAGAATTGTAAYCAAGTGCCAGATATTGGAGGCACTTACTTTTAAATACTTTTCCATGAAACTTCAAACGTTGTGGGTTGCAAGGCCTCCCTTACTTCTGTTCTACTAAGAACAAAATCTTTTACTTAAAACCCAACAATGAAGAAATCTTAGCGTTGTTTAGCTTAAGAGGTGTAAGGAAACAAGATTTATAGAGAGTRTTAAAATATTCCATTAGATTCAGTAAAATAGTTACAAAAAGCCAGTAAGTTGTTGGATACACAACTGTGCTTTCAAGTCTGAAATGCAAGCAACAATTTTCTTGCTAGTTAAAGCTGTTAATTTATTTCTTTGCCATAAAGTCATCCTCTATATCCAGTATGAACTTGTTGGTTTCAGTTTTTGACAGCTTTTTTCCCCCCAGACTATTCAGGATTTTACACTTCCCAACCAAACACCAGTCATGCACAATCCAGACAAGCAACGATGATCACTTAGGTGAGAAGAACGCAATGAGATGCAACAACACTCTCATACCCATCCTGAGGCAGTGATAGTTATTTCAGTGGATCAAGCASCCTTGCTGCTTTTTCCTTTAATGGGTATCTAGTGAAGTTTTGAACATGAGCCTCTTCTTATTACCAGAATATAGCAAAGATAACGGCATTACGTGCTTCTTGGTTCGTTTTTCATTTCTGGCTACAGTGTTATGCTGCTAGATTAATATCCACCCTAGTGAAAATAATTCCCCTTTGAAATGATGAAAAAAAAAGTAAACTCAGGATAATTATATCCATCCTCATTATTTTAAATCTTTGATGTAAACATACATCCTGTCACAAAGTAACCGGAACAATGTCAGACTGTCAACAGTTTGAAGTGAGATAAAAACATTTACATGACTATCACTCATTTCATCACAGGCTATCATGTTTCAGCTTTTAAGAAACACCATGGAAATAAATTTCAATGGTAAATAATGAACATATTATGTATACTTCTATTTCTTTAGGTCATTAACCTGTAGATGGGTAGTGTTGATTTAATAGCATTTTAGTAAGAAGCAAGAATATATTGACTCTGGACCGAAAAAATGTGCCAATATATTGCAATGTAAGCAAAAGCCAGACCTATCTTGCCTGCATCAGTATTCTACTTAGAGTGATAAATAAATCCCCAAAATAAAACTAGATAAAACTAAAATGATACACAGAAACACCCATCTGTATCTGCACAGCAAGACAGACTCTGATATTGTTATCCTTGGGGATCAGCAATGTGGAAAATATCTAAGTATCACAGGACCCACTCTACAATCCTTGCTCAGACAGATTAATTTCCCTGAAAGTTTTGTCTGATTAGGTACCGCAAAATTAGACAAAGCAGCCTGTTGCMCAAAACGTACAGGATAACACGTCTATCCTCAATGTGTAAACTTCCTTGTTTCCAGCATGGATCTAGCTTGAGTTAGACCCACTCCTGAACGCGATAGGGAGATGCATAATTGTCTAAGCGTTGGGTTGTTCCTAACRGGACTCACGTTCTCCACAGCACGGCTAAGGTAACCCAATACGCAGTATTGAAGTAGTGACTCTGCACTGGTTGAATCCTTTGCTGCCACGGCAGTCACAGCAACACGATGAGCAGCGTTGTGTCGCGAACGCGCCAGCAGTCCGGCGAGCAGACAGGCAGCAGCAGAGTCAATACAGCCCCCAAGGCTAACGCGCCTTCCCCGCCCCACCCCCCACGTCCACGAATATACCCCAAGCCTTCACTCATGGAGGCCTGTGACCTTTCAGGTACTCAGTTACATCTTTTGCACCTCTCCACACAGAAGGATGATTTATTTATATTTTATGAGCAGCGTGAAATAGCTCTATAAATTCCAAAGGTGCGAGGGCGTGAGGAAGTACAACACGATGCAAAGCAGGAAAAGGCACATACGATTCTGTTCATGCGTACAGCATATGGAGCTGAATCACCCTCATCCTCCCCGCGTGAGGCAGTAAGTATTAACCCTTGGCAGCCATCGCTTTTCTACTTTACCAGTCAAATGCACGGGGTAACCACAACCCAGCTAGCTGGAGCACGTAAGTACGAATCAATCATTTGAAATACTGCGCTGCAGTGAGCGCGCACACACTGGAGCGCGAGCGTGCATCACCGYTCCCTCTCCCTCCCACCAAGCAGCACGGACGCAGTCATAAGCTGGAGGTACGAGCGGGGCACTAACGGCGCAGGCGTTCTGTACCAAGCATAGGCCAGCTGTTAAGATCACCATAACAGATATCGCATTTTTACTTGTTCTGTTGCATTGAAAATCTAAACTGCTGCAGAGGCAACACATTATAACTGTTAAATAAGAGCATAGTAGAAAGTAGCTGTATTATACATGCAGCCTTGGTCTCTGTTATTATGCTACTGATAAATACTTACATTTCATTCATTTTGAAATTCTCTTCCCTTCATGATGGACTTCTGTAGCAAACTGCAGAAAAGGAATAGTTACAAAAAAAAGGAATAGTTATGAAAAAAATCTACATTAAGTTTGAGAATGGCAGCTGCTCACCTCTATGATCTGGAGCTCAAATACTCTCTGGAAATAACACTTTACAGTCAGACCTTGCCATTTCTTTCAGGCTTGCTGGAAACACTGAACAAGGTGACAAGCTGATGTGGTAACACAAGCTTATACTCTAAAGAGGATGGATGAACTGAACAAAACTTAATGCTTACTGTCTGCAGCTAACAATTTTAATATATTCAGGTAGAAATCAAGACAGTGAATTTTCTAAGCTCTTTTTACTCTACTGAACACACTGAAATCTTTTTAAGTGATTCTGGGTAGAAAGGCAAACATCTCTTGATCTATACTTTGGAATAAACACCATCTGTATCTTCAACAGAAAATTGATTTATGCACTACAATAGCCAAGTTGTCAGTTCTAGTTTTATGTCCTTAACTTTTTTCTTTTGATACTCAGCTGCATTCTTCCTCCTCTGATCCACCGTTCCATTTAGTCTGGGCTTTGCTGTTACAATCTAACAATTAAATTTAATCCTTCTCTCAACTTTTTCAAGTATCTCAGTCCTTATCAACCTAAAACACCTCTCCCAAGTTTACTCATCTGTGGTAGTTGTTTCAGTTTGGCAGTTCAAAAAATTGAGAGTGATAGCCATGAAAATGTTTAGAAATGTGTTTTGGTACTTTAGGTGGTCAGGCATGTTAAATGATGCACTGTCGTTTTTTAATACTGCAGAGAAAACAAGTTTGATGTTATCACCTTCATCCTAGGGCACATTTGTTCACTACAGAAAACCAGTATATGTCACGGCATATGACATATATGACACGGCTGGTGTCTCAGCAGGTAGAGCACGGGCTCTGCCTGGCTCCAGCCAGCGGGGAGGGTTGGGGGAGCGATGCAGCAGCAGAGAAGGGCTGCGCTGCGCCAGCCTTCACTCCTGCCTCTTCACAAGCAGGAAGGTTGTGAGAAGGACCAAATTATCTTGGCCCCCAAGACCTCTCCCCTCCAGCTACTAGAAGTAACAGCTTTTAGCTCTTTTGTTTTCCTACATCTGCTCTTTTGCACAAAGTCTTGTAATTTTACAATCACATTTTTAAAGACGACTAATAAGTACAACATAACAGAAGACTCAGTTTGAATATATTGAGGTGAAATTCTGGGTCACATATTTCATCTGTCTCCTTTCTCTTAATCATGCTCATTTTTGCTTACCAAGATAATCCTCTTCTGCTTCTCTTCAGGACTTCATTTTTTGCATCCTCACCCCCTACAAAGGGGGTTTGTTAGTTCGAATGAAGTGGCACAAAAAGCTGTCCAAACAGAAAATGCTGTGATGTGCCAGTATCAACTCTGATGGCATATCAATAATGAACCAGAGTGATTTTGATATTGCCTTAAATGAACAGTAGAAGAATGCGCAAGTAGACTGTAAAGCACAGAAAGCAGAAGTGTGAAGAGCAACAACAACATGCTTCAGGGCCAGAAATAAAAAAAGTGACTCAAAGCATACAGTAGCAGTTACATTGACTGGCAGTGTGAGTCTGAAACACCAGGCTCCTTCCTATACAGTCTTCTCCTCACCAGCCGTATGCAGTGTTAATGGGAGTTGAGGAGGCTCTTGAAAACTGCAGAACCTGTTCTGTAGGTTAGCAGACAGCACAGGACCAACSAAAATTGTTTGGTGGGCCAAAACAGACTGTGGAAAAGCCTGGCTTACTGACACCAATTAATTTTCTTTCCATATGCTTCCCAACTATACAATCACACTGCATAAAGAATTTTCTTCTGAGGTAAAAAATAAGTTATTTGAAATGACTGAATACAGGAACATTGTCTGCATCYAAATACTATAGCTTCAAAATTAATTTTACAGTTGATTTTGAATCAGCTTATAAGAGCACACAAGTGAGCACACAAGTAACAGTAGACTATTTTTATCCTAATCTCTTAGGCTAAGCAATGCCTCTGTGATTTCACATTTGGTCAAGAAAGATGTATGCAAAAAACAGATAAAGAAATGCTTCTGCACACACTTGAGTCATCAGCACCTTACTCTGAGGTAAGCTCCATCCTCATTATCATGAGGTATTTCCTCCATGGACTTTAAGGAATTTACTTATTGAACGCACAATTTTTATTAGTGATTATGCAATTTAATGTCCTTCCTGAAAGCTAAGTTATCRTGCTCTGTATTACGTTTGCTTAGACCCCTTGGTGAAAGGTTTATGCATTGTTATTTATAACTCTTCTCCATCCTTTGAAAATGCTTAAGAGCAGTATTATGAAGGATAAASTGTCATTCTGGAGAGGACAAAACTGAGCATAAGGAAGTAGAAAAATTAATTAGATAGCAATGTTTAACTACAGGAATTGCCCATTTACCTTGATAGACCATTTGAAGGGGACGGGGCCAAACTCTTTTCAGTTGTTCCATGCAACAGGACAAGAGGCAATGGGCAAAAACTGAACCACAGGMAGTTCTGCCTGAACAYGAGGAGGAATTTCWTCMCTGTGAGAGTGACGGAGCACTGGAACAGGTTGCCCAGAGAGGTTGTGGAGTCTCCTTCTCTGGAGATATTGAAGGCCACCTGGATACAACCCTGTCTAACATGCTCTRGGTGACCCTGCTTGAGCAGGRAGGTTGGACTAGATGATCTCCAGAGGTCCCTTCCAACCTTACTGATTCTATGATTCCATGAATAAATACTTATGGAGGAAGTATGTGTAACAGAATAAATGCTTTTCTATCACAAATATCACTATTACTTCTCAAATAYCACTATCTTCAGAACTTTAAGGCAGAAAATGAAGCAAGATCTCTTATTTATCCTGAAAAAATATTGCAAGAAGTATTGCTTAATAGTCTGTTTGCATCAATCCCTGTCTTCTTTTTTTGTCCCGTGGAAACTGACAGGTTCCTTGGCTTCCTGCTAATCAGGTTTGGAAGATATAGCAGATTCAGTTGGATATCTAAGAGGAGCTGGTACTTTAAAGGGTAATAGGAGGACAAAGACACACGATGAAAACAGTGCAGGGGAAAGGGAGAAAAGAAAGGAAGCTGAAGCACAAGAAGGGCAACTGAATAGGTCGGTAGCAAAGAGATGAAGAAAAGCAGAGGGAAACATGACAAGTAGAATGAAAAGGACATTTCCTTTTTTGATCAAATTACTGTTAATATTTGTAGAGACTAAGCATATTTTAGAAATTAACATAATGGAAACAAAACACCATGAAATAAAGCAGTGAAGAAAGAAAATAAGAAACAATACGAAACAGTTGAAAATAAAATACAGATGTATCAAGTAAGTCAAAACAAGACATAGTACACGTGGCTGTACTGAAATTGAGTCATGCAAGAAGTCAAGTTTATGTTTGGAATGAAGTTACACCATGGTATACTTCTACTGGAGCTACCTGAATTTCTATTGGAAATGGATCTGAAGTCCACAGTTTCATTATACGCCATACAATAGCAGGGCAGTGGTTTTCATTCTGCAAGCATCTGAACACTGTTGAAGTACTCACTTTAGCTTACTGCATGATGAATATCACTAACTCCAGTGGAGCAAGTGCATAGCCAGGCATTTTACAGGATGCCTTTGAAGCATTTGGAGCCTGCAACACCAAGAAAACGAGAAAGTATTATTCACACTTGAATAAAACCAAAACCCCTCTGTTTCACCCGTAGTAGCAGCAGGCTCTTCCTAACAGTCGATTATCTTGAAGATCAGATTTAGCTATACTGCATGCTGATTACTCACTGCAAGGCTTCTGAAATTCTGGGAATACTGGGAAGCAAGTTTGAATGAGAGAAGAGATGGAACATAAGGCTTCTGCTTCATTTCTCCGAGAAGCTGCACCTCTATTTGAGAGTTTAATTGTTTACATAAGACTATTTCTGGGTTATTAAGAAAAGCAAACCGAATGTCAGATAGGTATGTTTGGGGATCTAATGGTTTATCTCCAAACTCTCTGATGTACCATCTTCTATAGATCCCATGTGCAAATTCCTGAGTAAAAATTCCTAAGACCTTATGTCTTTCGGTCCATTTCTGGATCAAATTCAGRTCTTCAATTTACATCGCCTTAGCTTGCTACTTCAAGCAGAGCTAATGGAATATGAAGTGATCAATCAATCTCACTGTGCTGTGCGAGAGGGAATGAACATCTGAACTAGGAAATGCTGATCTCCCTCTCCTCTCCATCACAGTACACACCAAGTGGGAGCACTTTTTATAACCACGAAAATTATGTTCTCTGATATTGTTAGGAGATTATTTATGGCAAATTTGCTTCCACCTGCGATGCTAATTGTGAACATTTAGAGTCATCATTCAGTGTGGCTACAAGGGGTCCCAAAGTAATGAGGCAATATCAGGACAGACAATTGGGCATCCACACTGATTCTGGTCTTTTGTATTTCTCAGCTACATGCTCTTTTTTATTTTTTTATTTTTTTTAGGAGGTCAGAAGAAAAATAAAATTATTTTCAATTCAACCTACTGATATGCACATACTTTTGATGTAAAAGCAGCCAGCACTCTTAATGCTGTGAAGCCAAATAGCAAGACATTCTTTGCTAAATATGGCAAAACATTGAGTCTTTCTTAACTCATGATTATCATTTTTTCCTAGTCAATTCAAATACTTCTATAAAATTCAACTGCTGCATTTATTATTATTATTTACATTTACCTTTGACTGTGCACAGAAAGGTAGTTACTTGAAATATATTTATTTTRGTATAATCCTTAGTTCAAAATCTCAGAAAAGCTAAGCTTTAAATGGCACCTATTGCCATGTTTATTTCTGAGAATTTATAGATGTATTCATTCAATGTTTACATAAACTACATGAAAATTAAAAGTATTAGTGCAGACCTAGGAATATTTTTCTAATCAAATAGCTTAGCATTATGAGTACAGGGTTTTCCACCGGAACCCCATTAGCATGTTCTGCTGTAAACAGCAGCTATAGAATACTATACACGATGTACATGGATGCAAGTACCTCTCATTTCTAAGTGGTGTGGAAACTGGGAAATTACACTTCCAGTGTCCAAAACGATTCATGTAAAATTCACCCATAGTAGTTAACATAACTGTTTCAGATAAATATCAACTTATTGAAACTTAAAGATGACATAGATCAAAAAAAGTCAGCTGAGCTTTTACTTATTTCCTTACCAGGATTATTTTTCAAATCAGAGATGCTCACTTTTTTTTTCCCCCCAACTACACTAGAAACTTCAATTCTAAACAAATCAGGGCATCTGCAGTGCAGAATCCTGGCGAGAGGAGAATGCAGGAGTTAAGTCCTTCTGCAACTTCATGACTCCATTTCAAATACAGGTATAAAACACTACAAAACACTACAAAACACTACAACTTAAAGCAAGTAAGATTCAGTATAAAGAAATCATTTTGGAAAGAAGCAATTCCACCTGACTCCTTAGAGATACATGGTGCTCTGCATCTCCTACCAAACAAAACATGATTAAGTCAAAGATTAAGTTAGAAATCTCAGGCACCAGATTGGTTCCCAAAGTTTGTATTCCACTATTTGCCGTTGTTACTGAACAAAAAGCCACTAAAGATGAAATAAAGGCAAAGCTCCTTATAACTCTTTCCATTATATCTTAATTTCTGCTCATATATTTACAAACACAAGTGTTAACTCTTCTACACAGAGAAAGGCTGTGTATCTATAATTCACTATACAATAAAGATCCTGTGGCTACAGAAAAAGGGAGCAGAAATCTAGCTAGATACATAACGTGTGCAACAGGCAGGTGGCAGTAGGGGGYGATTCATGGTGCATCAAGTCCTTTACCAAACTGGCTCCTGCTGTTAGCCGAAATACAAAAATAAAGTGGACGCCTATCTAGATGTATTAACTATGAAGTCATGCTACTAGAAAGAAGTGTTCTTTCTGCTTGTAAATCTAGAAAAGTGCATCCTTAATACCCCTGAATTACAAAAGAGAATTACTCTCAAATCACAGAATAAATGGTTCCATTTAGTTTGCATTGTTTAGTGTAAGTCAAAGCATAACAACATTGTACATTAGCAAAATACACATAGAAACTGTAACTACTAGCATGACTAATATAATGTGTTGTAGCACTGAGGGCATTGTTGTATCATAAATATTCATTCAAATGGTAATCTATTGCAGATGCATTGTATCTGCAGGATATATTTAAAAAAACTAAGATGTTTTAATAAATAATGAAGTCAAACAATTTAAGCACTATGTAAATGTGTTAGATGCATTAACTTTATTATTTACTGATAAACAGTGATACAGAATTTCCCTGTGTTTTGAAAATAAATTATTAATGACCACCATAGTCACAGGGTGACTGCATCTGTCTTCCTTTTGGTTTTCTTTGCACTCATTCCCATTTGCATTCATCATCTTGATACATACATTTAGAATTGTTCATCACATTACACCATGAGCTCTTACCACACCAAACGCTATGCCATGACTTTCAATATTTTGAGTCACCTAACTGATCTTGCCAGATACAAGCCAAATACCAYTTGATTTTTTTTCTATTGATGGCTTTTAAACAAGATGTCCTCACATAGTTGTTCTCAGCCATTTCCAGCTGACGAATTACTGGCTCACAAATGCCCCCCCTCCAATCTTACCTCTAACTAGGTTTACAATCTTACGCTTGATACTACTGAATTTTTTCCATTCTTCATCACTCTAGACCTCCACATCATTCAGTTCTTCCTACATCATATTCTAATCCCATTCTACATCAGTAATTCCCTCCCCACTTTCTTGGTCCATTTCTTCAGCACATTCCTGTTTTGTTGTCTAGAGTCAGTTGTAAGACTGGCTCTAAAAGCTCACTGAGGTTCTCCAGCAGTAACATTCATAGATTCTTAGATTATTTTTTGGCATGGTTTCAGGACTCTCCTCTAAGGTGCTCTTCGTTGTCTTTGCTCCATCAGGCTTCTGGAATTTACTCAATATTTTCTCTAGCAGCAATGAATCCACTGTTCTACTGAAAGCCCATTGATAAACCAAAAGACTGAAATTCTTGCTCAATGTGAAATTTATCAGTATTTTCCAGATCTGTTTAAATCAAAATAGAATCACAAGCATTTCATTTGTACTTAAAAAACTAACAAGACATGAATAAAAACGTTGATAATGTTGTCTGKAACACTATAACATATTTGGGGATGAGGGGAGAGACTGATGGGCTCTCTACCGAGCAGCTGCTCCGTAAATAAAGCAAAGATACAGTGTCAGGGAGCAGCAGAGGGGTTCTCAGCCATCAGCTCTGTGCAAAACCATCCCTGATCTGCCACGCTGCAGAGCAGAGCCAAAACAACACCTGGGGCCTTGAACCTGTCCCCATTTCCACTGCAACTCCAGAAATCCTGCCAGCTCAGACTTGGACCACTGGAAGGCAAGTGTGCAGAGGTGGCTCCAGAGAAAACATCAAGTATTCCATCAAAATAAGCATAATCTCTCTAGGATATATCAGTGCCACACTTCATTACATTTATGCCTTTATCATCCACTTATTTATATTTTTTCTTTGTCGACTTAAAGAATCCAGGCAAGATAGAGCTGTAATTTAAATATAGACTGTGAATCTATAATTTTCTACTCATCTAGATTCCCAATGACATTTAAAATATTAAAACATACTGTCCCTTGACCTGTAATAACATATGCTACCTCTTTCAGTATCCAGTTTCCACAAAATGAATACACCAAGTTCTTTGAGCTTTCTTCTTCTATGAAGGTGGTAATTTCTATTTTTTTTCCCCTCACACAGTTCCATTAGTAATGCTGTCTTTGTTCGTCAATTTAAAATCTTTCTCCTTATTGAAATCAGAAAAACAATATGTGCTTACTCTAGGGCAAAGGAAAGGTTTTTCTATTACAAAAAAAAAAAGCCTCATTTCTTCTTGCTCTTTGTTTTAAGCTATTTTAGACAACTGCCAATTCTMTTAACTATTCTGGTCTCTGACATATATGTAATTGCTGATAATAAAAGGATTCCTTTATGGCTTCTCAAGGACACTTTACTTCTAGAGACTCCAAATCTCCTTTATATTTCAGTCTTATTCAAAATTCCCTGGTACTTTAAAATATAGAAACACATACGGCACACAGAGAACTTAGAATAAGAGTCAAATAGTTAGGAACATAAACACGGACTAGTCTGATAAAACTTATTAAATTATTCCTCAAATAATCCCCATCATAAAACTCAGCTTTCTCCCCCCCCCCTCCCCTTTTCAGCATTCCTTTCTTCCAGGAAAAGCAATCATATTTGATGAAGTCACTCAAGTCATGGCATCAGCCCAGTCCTAGTCTTTTCTTCCATGCCTTCTGAGTCACATGTGCTGATTTTAAAGACAAAAATCAAGTATTTATTTCAAGCAAAGTCTACTGACAACTACATTTGTATTCTATTTTCAAAACCATCCACAGAACTATTTGCATTTCATAGGTTATTATTAGTGCAAATACTGTAAGTGCCAAATCACTTGATATCACTGATCAAGCCTACTGTCCCACTCATACATATCAACAGAGAAGCAAAAGAATCCCAAACTCCCAACAGCATTTGAAAGAAAATGAAAGTCTCATGAAAAGCATGTTCTAACAGAAACGTTAGACTTTAACTGRCAGTTTCTAAAAAGAAAAGCTCAAGGTGTCAGAGTCCTTAAAATCCACAGAAACTCAGAGAAACTTCTCTTGAATTCATGAATAGCTAACATTTTTTGTATTCTAAACCTCTTGAATGAGAAATTACACTTACGTTATTTTATCTGCATGTGATTTTACTGATCTCTGTAAAAATGATCTTTCTCTCTCTCAAGGAAATATATTTATAATCTCCATAAATATATACGATGAATGCATCACTAAGCATCGTAGACAAACAACTTTCATTGTTTATTTTTGCTTTTATAGACTTGTGTCAAGAGGCAGAACATCAAATGATTACATTGTYCCACTTGCAAATTCTTTGTCTTAAAATGAGTAGCCAAGAGAATTCTGATCATACTGGACTTGCAAAGCATACGCATTATTATCCTCTTCCAYCTGAACGTTTTATCTTGGAAAACATGAGGCATTTGGACATTTGTAAGGGTTTCCACACATGCAAAAATACAGTTAGAACAGTATGTAAAATAGGTGCACTTGGAACATCTGACTAGATGCGTTGCATGCGCTTTACAGRGTTGATACGTGAACGTACCACACATCTGAAGCACTCTGAACTCGTTGGACTTACTGCACTTGAACTCAGTCTACTGTAGCACAGGCGCTTTAGAGCAGATATGCAGAAAGTTAAGATTTGGCAACCTAACCCAACTCATAAAACCTAGAAATCTTCCCCATTTTACTTCAGCAGCATATGCAGAGTGAATGAGACAGCCCTGTTTACAGAGTTAGCTTTTAGACCTTTGAGTTAGGAGTGGATATATGCTGCACAGATTTCCATAGTTTACCTACTTCAGGCCTTTCTCATATTTCTCCAATGTTGGTTTCTTTTATTCCCCATTTTGAACGCATCTGGAGATAGCATCAGGAAGCATTTAAGAATTATCAYAATGTTTGAAGGTCTTTATCTCTTTACCTAATTGAGACCTCACGTAAACTACTTTTTATTTCCTCTGCTCACAATCAGCAGAGTGATTTTAGTTTATGTAATATAAGGACAACAATAAAAGAGAGTGGCAGGACTCTCTATCAAAGTGATCTTCACACCAAGAATCTAATRGGAGAAAAGATCATACTGAAGGCTACAAAAACAGATGTAGTCAGGCAGGAATGGGAAGATAAAAAACATACAAAACATACTGAGAAGTCTAGTACGTCCTCTGAGGAGAGTGAATGTTTCATTCGGTTTACAACCTTGACAGGCCAGCATGGAGTGACTACGAACACTGCCCTGCTTGTAATCAGCTTCCTTCACAGCACCAAATAAAATAAATTGCACTAAAATATATAAAAAATGTGGCACTGGTTTCTCTTAAGATAGATATCTTGCAAAGCCCCAAACTTGCTGCAACTGCTGAGCTTGCTGCTCTAGCATTAGATGTCGCCATGCAGACTTCTTGGCAGAAGAAAAAGAAGCTTCTAAAAGAAATGGTAAAACAGGTCTTTTCTTTTCTTTCCTCCCCCCCCCAACCACATGATTTTTTTCCCCAAATCTGAACAGATAGATTCCAAGCTAATGTGTTGGCCCATAAGCAGGACTGAAGCTGAGAAAACCACATTACCATATATATTCAAGCCTTAAAACAGAGTTCAGATGATTTCAAACTCAGAATCTCCCCCTGCCCCATCTCTACTGTACAATAAYACAAGTTATTTCACAGAACGCGGCTTAAGAAGTTACTATACTACAGTTTGTGCAGAACCCCTCACCTGGGCTTCCTTTGTTTTCAGGAACAMACACTTTTATTTAGGGCAATGATTGTCAGTAATGTTGTTTTGCTCAATACTATATAGAATGTGTTTGTCATTATCTGTTTTAAATAGGTGAATTCAAAAAGCCAACAGAAGCAAGTAAAGTGTTTTCAGKCTGTTGATCACTTAGACAAACTGGAAAATTGCCTGGATTCAACCTGATGGCAGATGTATTTATTCTCTATTTGCTTGTTCCAATACAGCAAAACAAGACTGTGTGTGCTGCTCGCATTTTTGCCTGGGGGACASAGGCTTTATATTGTAGCTAATGGACCGTCTACAAACAGAAAATTAATTTGGCAAGAACTCACTGATGTTGTGGAAATCAGAGAAGCATGGTCCATTTTGAAAGTAATTAATCCAGCCAACAGAGAAATACAATTTCAGTGTTTGGGGCACACAAACTTTGGCAGAAAGAAAGCAAGAGAAACAAAACCTTCTGCAGAGCAAAATATTACGTTTTGGAAAGAGTGCACAAAGTACAGTAGTTAAACTTTCCTATTATGAAGTAAGGTAGAAATGTTAGTAAGATAACGTATACCTGGCCTAGTTTATATCTGTCTATATTATCTAGAAAAGTAACTTGGCTAGTATGCTCACATATAACTCAAACATATTGYACAGTCAATACTGTCATGTTTTCCTCACACAAACGAGGGGCATGTTTATTTGAAAGACCCAACGGATAAACTACTGGAATGATTTGCTTTCTCACATTCATAATTTGTGTTGTTTGTTTACAGCCTACAAGACAACAGGGAAGCTTCTAATAAGGGGTAGCAGCACATCCCGTTTCCCCGGGAAACTGGTCTCAGTGGAACAGAGATAGTTTCTTGAGAGTGAGATTTTAGCAAATTTGAAACTCTGGATCACAGCATTGTAGAGTATTTCAYTAGTAGTTTCTTATAAAACATGGAAAGGATGCGCATGCATTTGGCAAAAATGGATTTCAAAATCTGGCACAAGTTGTACTGATTACGAACACGTTAAGAYGCAGGAGTTGTTAAAACAGTGATTGGACATCACTGAATAGTGARGTGGACATCAGGAATATAGATGGTTTTCTAATCTATTAAAACATTTTAAACATGACAATATGAAACCTCAGCCAAAGTCCTATTCCACATGGTCTTTTAAGACATTGTAAAAGTATATCTTGAACAGATTTGTAAAAATAGTTTCATTAAAGATTACAGTCTTTGTCAAAAACAAGATGATAATTTTTCAGACGTGGGAGAATATTATTGTTTCAGACACAGTAAGAATGTGAACACTGCCGATTCAKCCTCATTCATTCAGAATCTTAAATTCAGATACAAACAATAAGCATAGCAGATAGCTTTAATATTCAAAACCTTAAGGTCACATTTCCTTTCATTTGAGCTATCATRCACTCAGCCTTTGTCTTGGAATTGAAGCTGTCTACGTGGAGCCCTTAACTTGGCTGAAAAGCAGGTAAAAACCTACAAATGCACTTAGTTACTGAATCTATTCCATTGCACATATACTTACCGCAAAGTTAAAAAATGAGAAGTTCAGCACATTTCTTAACCTGTGCTTCAACTTGCACAAAGTTTCACCTGAAGGCTAGAAACAAATTTGACAGTGAAACTAACTGAACTTTTTCCTACATCATCTTCGCTACTGGAGAGGATGCAGAAAGCCAGCTTTGCTAGGAAGAACACCTATTGTATTTATTGTTTACAGAGAAAAAGTGAAAAATAGTCATTGAGACACAAACATGAAACCAAAGGCATTTTAAGAGACTTTTTGGTATCACACAACAATTTAATCAGATATGATCTCTGACCTATCACAATCAACTCAAAATAATGTAAAAAAATAGTCAGTTTTTCTCTTTAGAGAACAGCTCCATTCTTCAGAGAGGGACACACGTTAAACAAAGTGTTGATAGAAAAGGGCATGCATTAACAATTCAATTATTCTTTGCTAGACTATTAAATACATTTTGACACAACCAGCAAGATTTTAAATTAATTTATATATAAAAGATAAGAGCATATTCCCCCTAGATAGATGCAGTGAAACACTACGAATTCATCATATTCACTGTACACTCTAGTTTCTCATTAACCTCAGAAGACATGCATATCCTCTCTGTTATTAAAAAATGGCAGAAAATTATATATAATAGTCTAACTATTGTTGAATAAGTCATAGCCAGCCAGCAGAAGAGAWGTAAAAGGATCTTCAGGGAAGAACAATCATTAGGTCAACCCARCAGTGGTTGTCCTTTGTGTGTTACAAAATTCATTGTGACAGTTGGATTTACAGCCATGTAAGACTCAAAGTCAACTGTTTAACAGGGAAAGAAACAGTCAGCTGTTACAAAAAGAGATGACAACCGATACTGCAATCTACTAAGCAATTAGTACTCAGAGGTTCAGCTAAAAAAATAAAATTCAAAAATTTATGGCCACAAACTAGCTAACAAAAGTAGGACCTTAGGGCACAAATCAGCCCTAATAGGCACAGGTAYATAGATCTGGCTTTCACTGAAGTCAGGGAAACTGCATCTGTAGGCCAAATTTGGTTCCCAGCATAACGTCCTATATAGATAACGTGGTTTTTTTGCTAGAAAATAGTCCTTCTCCCTCAGTAGCAAAACATAACAGAATGAAAGGTGCATTTGTAAAATGAACACACAGATAATACTTATCCTTAATGTATAAATCCAAAATAATAATGTACTGAATCTAAGATAGCACCATTTATACGACTGAGATTTCTTCATTGTCTGAACACCAAAGTGCCTAAAGAAAACTGCGTGGCTAGAATTAAATGAGTATATACCACTGTTGAGTTGCTATACCATTGTTGAACTGCTAACATACAATATCTTTAAACAAAGTTTGTCCAGTTCTGAAGTTCAAGCTTTTAATCTATGAACAGTTCATTGCAGCCCAACGCTTTAGTGATAAATGACTTCATATTTACTGTTTGTAATTAGTGTTGTAGTATATAAATCAACATCAGCATTCTGTCCATAGATGTTCAGATTGARCTCTCATACTGAAGGAAAAGGCCCCTGCAGGTATGTAGAAATACTCAAAAATTCATTATTCAGTAATATTTTGGGGATGTAGGACCTAAAACACTATTGCCATAGTCCTGRCAAATCTCAGTTGTACCTGAAGTATTTATCCAACTGCAGAATTGAGCATTTTGGCAGTAAAGGTGCTCTGCAACAGTAAACAGAGAACAAAATCTCCAAAAATGGAAGAAGTATCACRAAGCCTGTAGGAAAGGAAGAGAAAGGGAAATCTGAATTTCTTCCTTTTTCAGAGAGCCATGAACACATTTGCTTTCCTTCCTGCTGCAAATCCAATTGCTGTTTTTTCCCCCAGTTTATTTTGTACCTTACTCTTTAATAGAAGTAATACTTAAAAACACTCCAACAGCCCAGATCAGCATGTATGTTATTGAGGTGGGAAAGTATATGCTTGCACCTCTCAAACTACAGGTCTCTTCACCACCAGGAGCACAAAAATTATGTAAGAAATTACTACAGTTAGTTAATACTTGACAGTATTATCAAAGGTCAGACAGACACTGAGATACGTCTTCAATCATCCCTGCAATGTCTACTAATATAGTCAAAAATATTAGGTGAAGCCAAACTAGCCAGAAACTTATGCTACTTCAGATATACGTATTCCCTGAGGAGGTCTTTCATTCTGAATGCTGTCTGGACTGACAAAAGGGAACGTGAAATCCAACTGAGAGGGCAGGACCTTCCTACCCTATCGTACAGTAACTTATCTCTATGTATTCCTTCCCAAAACATATCCTATTCTAGAACAACATCTTTTTATAACAAATTAGTATTTGAATATTAGAATGAAGAAGCTTCTTTTTTACTAATGTTTGGATTTTGAAAACCTTAAACTTAATCTTCCTTCTGCAATTATTTTATCAGGCAAGGAAGAAAGAAATCAAAGTACACTGTCAAGTGAATCAATATTTTTAATTACAATTTTATCAGCTAAAATTTGAGTGCTTATTAATGAATGCTAACGTGTTTACAGGATGAATTTTGATTGCATTTTTTTTGTTTCTTGGCTAATGAGCAACCAAATCCAATATAAAATCTTTATTATTACTGTAATTCTCTTCCTCTTCAGTGTTCTGCTTTGACACAGCTTCTTACCATGTACRTACACTTCTATGGACAACTAATCTAAGAGGAGACAATTTGTCTCTCATTACTAAACCGAACAGCTGCATGATATGCATGCAAAAAAAAAAAAAAAAAAAAARAAAARARAARAAARAAAAAAAAAAGTACCCCAACCAACCTGCGTAGAGAAAAGCAGCAAGAACTCCAAGGGGTGTTAAACTTACCCAGCGCACTGCTCAAGCTCACACAAAACCTTCCAGTGGAAAGGCGTTCTGCGCAGCAGCAATCCCCCAGCTACGCTCAGAGCCAGCACAAGCTGCAACGACCGCTTCCCTGGCGCTGGCCGTACCCTGCTAACGCACAGCGGGGCTTTAGGGTCACCGTCGCAGAGCTAGCCAGCTGTGAAAGCAAAAGAGCTCCCCTCTCCCTCCTATCTGTAACAAATAGGCTATACTTTCTTTTACGCTATGGCTTGAAACATTACTTCCATGTTTTTTTTTAAATAAGTAAAATCCTTGTTTTAGCAAATTGGACTAACAAAGCTTTATAACATGCTTCTGTTATATCTAGTTATTATTTCTGACAAAACTTTAAGTGAAACTTCTTTGACACGGAAGTCTGGAGTCCTTCTGATAGAAATAATTATAGCAAATACATAAAAATTGCTTGGCACTGGGACTGCATACTAACTATTTTAGCTTGATGTGCTTTCCTGAACATTATCTAACTAAAATCTTGGGTGGCAATTTGGACCTTATTCCATTGTACAGGGCTTTCAACCATTTCCTATCTAGATGGTGAATGAATTAACACCCTAACACACAGATATGTAGCGTTCTCATCTATGAGTGGTAAGCTTCCTACCATTTTTGGATCTAATTTTCCAACACCCAAAACAAAACAATTTATGAGGGAGTATTGGACTCCCACCTTCCTTAAATCTATTTTTTAATGAATAGGCTGTTTTCAAGAGCCAGCTTCATTTTCTATCCTTCCATTTCTGTCAAGTCACAATCAGCACCTAACTATGCAACACTGCCAAACATCTCGGCGATACTACTTAAGGTATGAATTTCTCACACTAGAGCAAAATAATAGATGACAGTGGGTGCAGAAAGAGCTAGCAGATGGTCAAAGAAAACCCCTGAACCATAAGATAGTTAAAAATATCAGATCCAGTATCATCTACTGACATTAAAGTCAGAAACTCTATCTTAAAGCAGGATGTCTAACAGATTATGAAGTCCAACACAGATAACAGAACTAATAGCAAGATCATTAAACCCCATCATTTAAAAGAAAAAAAAAGTAGGTGAACCTGTAAAATGAGTAATAACTGTAAAGTAAATCAAACTCCACAGTACATAAATTTCACCCTAAYGGCAAAATGCAATTTATTTCTTACTGAGTTTCAACAGCCTTTCTACAGAGCAATTAATACTGACATCTACCTTTAATAATGTTAACAGTGTGTTGTTCAATGGGGCTGTACTGCATCAATAATTAAGAATGTTGTGGATCAGAGGCATAGATCAAAAGCAGACTACTGCCTTCTCATTGCGTGGAGATTGTTCCTCCCCCCCCCCCCCCTTTTTTTCTGTTTGAAAATTAGAAGCATTTTTCCAATATTTAAGGCAACAGAGAAGAAATATACTGATGCTTGCTGTAAATTACCTAAAAAAAAAAACACGCACACACACACACCACACCACCTTTTCAGGTCAAAATTTGGGTAGAAAAATTCCCTATATAGAACATAATTATTTCCATAATTATAGCAGTTACCTAAAAAACTTCCATATGTATTGTAAAATATGTYTGTCTACAGATACTGCGCTTGTCAGTCCTCCAAGAAACGCTGAAAAACTGCACTCCCTTTATTTGATACATACCACGGGCTGATAAGGCTAACGCAAGAGTACAGAACAGTATGTGAATTCACACAACAGCTAGAAACTGCAAGGCATTAGTCACCTTTTGCATAGCAGTTTCAATTCTCAGTAAATGGTGCACTTTGAAACTCTTTTGATCATCACACATATATAACATAATGTGCCACCAGGAGCAGAAGGCRTGGGAAACCGGAGGGGCCACGGAGAGATGCAACACTAAAGCAGTTGCTACAGAAACTGCGTGTGTATTTCCCCACTGATCACGAGTATTAAGAAAATGCAGAAAGCATCTGGAATTGTATTATACATGAAACACACAGAGGCAAATAAGCTAGTGGATGAGCTATGACCCTTCTGTGCTCAACAGAGCAGTTGTAGAGAACTTGAGAAAGAAAGAAGACTGCAAAGCAAAGAAATCAGAAAGAATGGTAGAATCACAGGGTCTGGAGTTGTGGCTTTTTTGGTTTTTTGGTTTTTAGTTTGAAGATCATCATACCTATGAAAGAAGAGGTTTTTGCTAAAGGTACAAGGGTCACAGAATGCAAGGCAAAAAAGCAGGACATCCTAGAACGTAACAAGGAAACAGGCTGCAGAAAGTTAGCAAGGGAGATGGATCTGACACTACAGAAGACTATACATTTACCGCAAGAAATAGAGAAAACAGAATTKAGAAAAAAAAATGTAGAGAAAAAATATAGCACAGTTTTGCTATTGCAAACATTCCCAGAAAGAAAACTGACCATGTTCAGAAACCTGGGAAAGCAGGAAAAAAAAAAATGCAAGTGATGGAATGTGCCAATTAAAAAGGCTTCTTAAAACAAAAACAGTAATGGACTATTATGATAAGATTTGAAGAGAGAGCAGAAAAATGCATCTCAAACATAAGAAAGGATAAACTTACACTTCCGAGAAACTGGGAAAACAGAGCGTATATAAACGGTACACATCGGACACAGAGCACAAGTGAACCCAGAGCAAACAGAACAACTGAAACACGAAACATGAGCAGAGAGAAACAAAAAGGATCTCTGAAGTATCTTACGGAGAGGTCACAGTGGCACTCACTTAGAAGAAAAAATAGCAAAACAAAGGTTTATGCTGCCATATATATGCAAGTACTTTTATCCCTCTATCTGGAGCATGTGGAACATATTACACAAAAACTGCCAGCTGTTAAGAGTCTAGAAGTGCTGCTGTTGTCACTGCTAACCTACATTTCAGGTTATCAGTGATATCCTGGCAAAARGTTTATCAGGTTATCACATATCAGTGATAATCAGATTAAAAACATAATCTGCTCACTTGTTTGTRACAACAACTATGATTTTGTACTATACCTAAACGAAACCAAAGACCAAAGAAAAAAAGTATTTTCTATTTATTCAGGAACAASAAGATATTACTGGTTGAGGCAGGAGTCAAGCTCTTTTGTCCAGGATAACTGAGCAGTATACCTTCACTTGGCCAACACAGCACATTTGGCAGACTCTGGGCCCTTCCCAGGGCCATCACCACCTTCTCTTTTCCCACTGAGATATAAAAGATAAAAGAATTAAAATACACATAGAAACCCCAGGTATCCTGATGATTAACTCTGATGGTTCTTGAAGCTGAAGAAATCACCCGTGCTACTTCTTTTTAAGGTCCTTAATGTAACCTAAGGTAGGCACCAAGAAGGAATATTCCTGGACAGCTAAATTTTCTGGTGAAAATCAGAAATTTTGTTTTACTAGAGCATCAGAGAAGACAAGTATTGCTCTACCRAAAGCTGGGGAACAGTAAAGGCTTATTACCTATTTTTGTATGTCAATTCAATGTTTAATAGGGAGAATATTCTTCCTAGTGCTACACAGCCTGATGCACAAGAGCTGGGAATAAGCTGCACTACTGAGAATGACTCCTTAGTATGCAAAGCTCAGATCTTTTAGGATGACCAAGGTGGAGGGGTAGGGAGGGGAAGCACCTTTAAAATCAACACTGAAAAAGAGCATCTCATTGCAGTTATGCAGTTATAAAAATAATACAACATAACTACATTGTGTAATATGAATGGTAACTTTATATCTTTGTCTCTCTTTTCCAGTCAAGTATCTCAATGTAATTTACTGAACTTTAGAAGTTATTGCTTGAATTGTACCCAAATGTGCTATAATAGCTTATCAAAAAAAGTCCCTATCCAAAAGCTCATAAGATAAACAGGTAGTATGCTGGCAAAAGGATATATAATATTATACTAAACTATACTCCTTACGTTTTACTCATTTTTGTCAATTTGTCTATTCATATTTTTTTGTCCTAGTTTTGAAGGACTTGTTCATTTCATGAGGATGTTAAATCTTCTCATTCAAGTCTGTGGCAGGCAATATTATTCATACATATTATTCAACTTCCCTCCCTCTAAGGGGAGGCAAAGCTAGGCCAGCATTACAAATGAAGACTACTAGACTCAAGAGTATGTTTAGGTTCTTTTTTTTTTTTTAAAAAAAAAAAAAAAAAAAAATTTAATTTTTTTTTTTTAAAAAAAAAAAAAAAAAAAAAAAAAAAAAAAACAAAAAAAACCCACAACTTTGAATGTGAAATAATGAATGTTCATAATCTTGTATTCAACTGACAAAGGCACCAAAGAGCAACTAGGAAATGTAGTATGTTTGGTTTCCATCTCTTACAACCTGGCAATGTCCCTAAGAAGATRGACAGAACTGTTCAAGATTCCAGGTACTTAGCAGATCATTAATCATCTCAAGATTAAACCTGTGAAATAATATAATATTTAATTCCTAACTGAACTCCTCTAACCATGCCATTGCAATAGGTCAGGTGAACCACCAAGAGGAGAACACCTTACTGTGGGCACCACAGCATCAGGAGTACAGTAGCTAAACTCCATACAAAATAAATTCACCACAGCTGTTCACAAGAGTTTACAAARTGTCTGGTGACTGCCTTTTTTTCTAGCTACAGCAGTTTCAGGAACCTGATCCAAATCCCGTGCAAGTCAATGGAGCTCTTTCTATTTACACCAATGGACACTGAATGGAAATCTATGCCAGACTGTTACAGTTATCTGTGCAGGCAGTGCTCCAAGTATCAGAGCTTAGCCAAGAGAAAATAATTTCTTTCCTTCTGATTTCAGGTCAGTGAGAAAATTGCGACATTGCTGATAGTCTCCATATTCCTTCCTCCAACTCTTTTTACAGTCCAACTGAAAATCCATGACATGGGAAATAGATGTGCTCACTCTGAAATCCCAGATGATATTAAAACAGCAGGGCAGTGAACCACCTCTGAACTTAGCTCAGCTACGCAATATTAAGAGCGCTAAAGCCTTTTTAGAATAATACAAACAAACTAAGCCCAGAGGGCAAAATAGGGAAAGAATTTTACAAAAGCAGCACAGCAAACTGAAATTTTCTTGAGAGCCCACTGCAAAGTAAGTGAGAAATACTTGGCGGAAGCTAACTCTGCCTATAGTTTAGGTTTTGACAGAACCTCTTGATTTCAGCTTTTAAGCTTATACATAATTAATAGTCTTCTATTTAGTCAGTTTATAATCACAAAATCCAAGAGCATTGTACCAAAACACATAGATAAGATATACAAAAACTCCAACTCTCCCAACTGCCTCAGAACTACTTAAATTTTGAATACAAAATGTATTCTGTGCTAAACAGTCATGAAACTATTGCTAGCTGCAAGCCTGTTAAATATATCAATTTTTGTATATATAAACCACATCTCATAACTCCCAGAACTGAAATACTGTTCTCTGACAACAAGTCCTCAGATAACTGCATATCAAGTRATCCTCACTTTCAAACCACTCTTGAAATCAGGCACAGGCACACGGGGCTGGAGAATTCAGAAGGAGAAAGGGGTCCTCTGGAAAAGAAAGCAAGCAATGAGGGTAACTGCTAGGGAGTATGGTATTGGTACAAAGAAGCTTTAAAAAGCTTTTTTAACAGTGAAATAATGGGCAAAATAGGACAACCAATTAACAGATTTTATAGTCAACTGTCATTCTTGTCAAGTCCACAATAGTTTCCAGGAATTTTTTTTGTTGTTGTTTCATAGCTTTCTAACGACAAGCCCATAGTGATCAAAACAATGCTTTCACAAGTTTATGAAAGATTTTGTCACAGACCGCGAGACTTACCTACCTTCGGTCAGCTAGAGGTTAGCTTTAGGGTAGTTTTTAAACTAATTTAAGAGACTCCCATCTTTAATTAGCGCAGAATTAATTGAATTGGCTCTCCCAAGTGAAAGGAATTCCATCACAACACAAGTATCCACTGATCATTAAGTGAGCCTAAAATAAAATGTTTAAAGGAATTGACTAACTCAGATAGCAAGTATTGCCTGAGATGAATGTAAACACAGGTATACAGACAGGCAAAGAACATATCAAGAAGGGTGTGAATTTCAACCAAATAATTCACATGAGATCACTGCAATCAAATACTTACATGCTCTAAACTCATGATGTAGCAAGCCTTCTTTGACTATGTTACCATAAAAACTACTGTATAGCATCCTCCTGTAAGCAAAAACCAAGGAGTAACAATTTAAAAATTAACCATCGTTAATAGCTACATGTGTCCAATCCATTCTGTCCTACATGAATAAAGACATAGTTGTAGCCAAATATCCAGCTAATGTATCTGAGAAAATTATAGTGCTTTTTATGTTTTGTTTTTTGGAAAAGTACGTGCTGAATATACAATACAGACATAATATATATTTATTTATTTTTTTAAATAAATTAATAGCAAGCACTTTACTTTGCCTTTAAGGTCTTGGCTGGTATCTCCTTCAGGATACATTGCTGCATACTAGCAAGGAGCTGCTAGAGTTTTTCAAACAATAGGGAAAATGTCTAATTTGCCAAAGTAAACATTCATACTGACATCTTTTCTTACTTAAATGCCCAGTTCTCACAAGGACAGGTAATTTCTGATGATCTTCACTTGTTCTCAATGTTTAGCACTGGCACAGGTTGCCCAGAGAGGTTGTGGAGTCTCCTTCTCTGGAGATATTCAAGGCCACCTGGATGCAGCCCTGTCTAACATGCTCTAGGTGACCCTGCTTGAGGAGGGGGGCTGGACTAGATGATCTCCAGAGGTCCCTTCCAACCTTACCCCTTCTATGATTTCTCCCTTATTTTCTGGAGACTCTAACCAAAGACACCACATAGCAGACAGTGAACAAGAACAGCTGGTAGAATGAGCAAGACATCACTCATCGCTCTGAAAGAGAAACTTCCCAGGCAGAAGAAATGCTGACTACTAAGAGACATCTGGGACAAATGAAAAAAAAAAGGAATAGAAAATTGACAGGGCTTTAGGAAGGTAAAGGGAAACATGCTAGGCAGGAAAAATAAAAAGGTGGGAATGAGGAGTGATATTTTAAAAACTTTACCTAAGGGAAAACACCACTGTTTTGGAACTCAGCATACTAAGATTGTTCTAAGACAACTTGTCAGAATCACACCATTAAATCAGTTAGTTAATATAGACCACTGGAAAAGTTAGGGGGAAAAAGCTTGAGAACACAGTGGAGTAAWAATGACAGGGAGAAATAGTCATGTAAAGAGATTGCCCTCCCTGATTAGCCACCCTAAATTTGCATCCCCATCTCTGGGATAGCTCAGAACACAGCCATAGAGGCAGCAGTGGCATCTGGTTCCTCTGGTCGCTGTCTTTCAGGACCACAAAATAAAGCCTCATGCAAATGAACTAAACGTTCACAAATTTTCAAGGAGATTGTCCAGAGCTACCATACCTGTATCCCTATCAGCTTGAAATTGGATACATTACTTTATATGAACCATTGTAATGTTCCTTTGGAAATACACAAGTGTGACTTCATYAAGCAGAACTTTGCAGGCTTCATTATATATTTTCTAGTCTGTTCTAATCGTTCTGTAACATCAAGATTTTTTTTTTAACTAGAAAAAACTAATTTCACTTTTTTGCTCTGAATTGATGCTGTTCTGTCATTTCTAAGCTGATGATTCAAAAATGAAATGAGCCATGTGAAATGTCTACGTCTAGTACAGACTAGATGTTTTCAGATGCGCAAATAAACCAACTGAACTTGGCGCTCTCTCAACCGGCAGAAGCGCCGTACCTTTGCTCTGAAGCACGAGAGGCTTTTTTGCAGAACAGAAGTAACTTTTCAGAGACCTCAAGCTTGCTTGCAGAAGTCTGACGGCCTTTTGCTGATGAAAGTTAAGCGGTTATTTTGCTTTTTATCCCCTCAGTGTGGGCTTGCCATCCTCTCTCAAACATGTARATGTCAACGACATACAAAAAAGACTGCTACTATCTTTTGACAAACTCCTATGATTAATTAGCTAGTACAATGGAAAGCCTATGAATATTTTAGAAATTCTTTATCAGTTATGCTATTATTTTATTCAGATATACATTTAGTAAATTGAYGACTAAATAGTCTCCATTCATCTATTTACATTTTTTCTTATATTTTAAAGTTTTTGGCAGGGCGAGGAAGCATCCAGTGCAGAGCAATCACTTTGGATTAGAACCCACTGACACAGTGAAAATCCATTAGTAACAACATTTTAGATTTAAAAAAAGTTTCAAAAATACTGTAACTTTGCATAAACTGTAAAGTGCATTTTTTCTACCTTTTGATTCTATTACAGATGTCAATTTTCTTTAAGTACCACATAATGTATAGATACGTGCCTAATAGACTAAAAAAAAATCCACATGTGAAAAACCACCATATTAAACAGGAAACAATAATATGCAAACTGGTCCCATCTATAAAAGCCAGCTCCTTCAAGCTGGGATGTCTGTTACACTTGGTCTAATCTTGAAGCTCAGTAGCTTGAATCTGATAGTATATGCTGCTTTTAATCAAGGGTAAGTTGCTGCTTTTATCTGCATACTACAAGGTATCAGTAAAGCTCCAGGATACACGAAACAAAAGGACAAGCAGACCTAGCTTGAAAAATAAAGGGCAAAATGTGAATATAGATTCCTTTCTGCAATGGTATTTTAAAGGTAATACGCAAACTCACTCCTGCAACTTACCATTTCTCTTCCACACTGTGGGGCTAAGCTACATTTCCCTGTACTGAAAGCAGTTTCAAATGGGGCGGGGGGGAAGCAGCAAAATATTGCATCATTTTCCATTAGCAAGTAGGGGGAAAAAGAAAAAAAAAACAAAAAAAAAAGACAGACCACACCTTTTATCATTAATACCTTAGTTGTGGAATAAAAACCTTTCAAGAGGACTGGAACACATCTATGTGAAAGAGTRTCATTCTGTCCAGGGGTGAAGATGATTCTGATGATATAATAAATTAATCTCCCATAATTTTAAATTAAACCAGTGCTAAATGGTAGATGAGAATATCTAATCCATTTGATATTCAGCTAGAAAGACATCCAGTGGACTATGTCCTACAGCATATAACAGTAAACTATTACTGACAAAACAACTCATTACAAACACAGCCAAGCATACATCTCATTCTATTCATTAARTTATCACAGTATTCATTACTCTTTTTCCAACTTACTTTTTTTGTCTGGATTTTCATCTCTCTGAAATAATGCTTTTTTTTAAAAAAAAAAAGGAAGAAAAACACTATTTTGATATCTAAACCAAAATCTCCCCACTGTCTGAGATATAATAAATATGCTCATTGACATTGCATTTTTCTACTTTCAACTTTGTATGAGAACACTCGTAAAGATTTTGAGCCTATCCATTGTGATACATGATTAGCTGAGTTCTTTGGAATGCCCTGATATGATCCATCAACTCTATCTGGCCAGTTCTGTTTCTGGGTAATAAAACAACTGTGCACCCTATTTACTGTTTAATAACTGACACATTTATACAAATGATATTTACAAAATGGAAGTGGTGAAGATGTTTAGCTAGAGTTCTAGGTTCTCTACAGAAAACAGTGTCCTCTAGCTACCTTGCTCTTTAGAAGATTTATCTAGATTTGTTTGGAGGARTTCACCAAATTAAGATCAGATGTGTATATTCCATTTTGATCTATCACCAATAACATTCASATTAAAGCTAGAAAATACACTGCAGGGTTATATGATCTGGGAATTCTAGTTCACTTTTAATTATTTAACAAGGATATTTTTCTGTTTCACCAGCATTTAGTTTTATCTTGCAACAGTTGTTTGCTTTCTTCTTTCCTTCTATACAATAGCATTTTTGTGTTAGTTCCAGAGAAAAWACACAATTGTGGAAACTTCTGCATTCATGTCACACATCAGTGACAGCTTGAATGTAATCTGTTTCCRAGCTGTATATAGTATTTGACTCTTCAAAATGAAATCAGGAAAYACAGCTGAAATATAGGAGCCAATTACTTTTAGGCAAGTCATCAAGCACATGGAAGAAATCAAAACAAATAACTTATTGCATCTTAATTACTAGAAATATTCTCTCTTGTTTATGAGAATCTAAATACTCATTAATTCTGAGCAATTAACAAGAATGCAATGAAATCCTGTGATGCTAGAGTTGGGAATTAGGTATGTCAGAGTTCAGCAGAAGATGCGGGAATTAACATTTTCTGTAGGAAACGCTTCATGAAGACTGTGGTGACAAAGTATTTACTGTAAATATGTGCAGATAAGGACGCTGAAGTTTGAAGAAGTGACTAAAACAAAGGTTTGCTCTAGACATATGGGATCACTTCCTCCTATAGCTTTTATCTCTATGTACTAGTTGCATTAGTATGTTCATTCAAAGTACAGGAATCCACCTCTTCATGAACAGTGTAATCAGGGTGTAACACTGCATCATGAGAAAACTGCCATGCTGAATGAATGCCACGGAATAAAAGCTCTAAAGAATCCATATCCATAAAAATAAGATCTCTATGTTTAATATACTTAGCGCCCTATACTATATATGCGCCTGTCCCAGACTGCATGTCTGCAAAAGCCATGGATCACAAACTCCCTGTGAGCCATAATCTCCAGAATATTTCTAGTTATAAAGCAACATCTATACTGTGAATGGGGCTGCATGGGAATTATCATCTATTTCTATGCTATTAATCTCAAGGATCTGAAAAAYAGATTTAGTCATACTGGAAAATAAGAGTTTAAAATACTACTGTTAGAAAGTATAGAAAGACGACTATTTTTTCAATATCAGAAGCAATTTTCCTGCACTTCATATGAATTGAAAGACAGTATTCAAATTTAAAAATTGAGGGGAAAAAAAAAAGATTACTGCTACAGTGAATAAGTTTTATTCACTTYATTCATGTAACGTTAAGTCCATTCCACAACCTCTGAATCAGCAAATCAAGATCAATAAGAGCTTCATCATCTAACCATGGGATCGGTGTCCTCCAAGGAACAACTTGTAAAATAAAACAAGCCGCAGACCTTTAACAGCAGTTTATACCAAAATGATTGCAAGAAATCCTTCCACTTCAGGAAAAGATATCTTTTAGAAGTACTAAAGATAGCTGTACTTTCTTTATAGATATTAGGAAATTCATGATAATTTTATTAGCCTGATACAGCGCATTGCTTCTATAGACAATCTACTAGTTTGAGTCTTTAGATCGTAATCTCTTTCAGATTTTATAGTTTTTTTGCCCTAATAACTTTACATATACTTTCCCAAAATTAAATAACCATCTACATGGTAACCTGGTAAATTGGAATAAATTTTTCATACACTACACCTGATCAAATATTTTATGGATCAGGTCTTTTTATAGTCTGAAAATAAAATACATGTGTGTATGCGCTGACTCACTGTCACACCTTTCAAGTATCACAAGGAGAAATAAAGTCTCTTTAAAAAAGGTCAATATGTATTTTTCTTGAAATTCAGACTTTTGTCAAAGCTATAAATATTTTCTAGAGCTTGTCTGCAACAGTGTACAGTTCATATAATTTACACGTTTAAGCTTCATCAAAATTCTTTTGCAATTAATTTATTGAATACTTCATTGATTAGTTTGAAGCATAAAATATAAGTMAGCCCTTAAATGATTTATTGGATTGTTTTGTGTGAAACAAGAAACCTCCAAAATTATATCTAAGTTCTATGTAAGATTTATTAGGTAAGTTTTGATTTTTTCAAGTACATAAATTGCTATCAAGAGGTAGCTAAATTGCCAGTACCATAATCAGCCATGCCCAGGAATCAGTGCATTTTAAAATAAACTAGTCAATACTGAAACTTTGAATTAAAAAAA
>NW_028185261.1:2118286-2145929 GCF_003343005.1 Rhea americana | reverse complement strand
CTTGGTGAGCAAACCCTTCCATATTTATTCCATTTTTATTTGTAGGAACTCCTACCCCTGTAAACATTTAGACCTTAGACCAATATGTTGATGATGAAGTGAAAAAAATCTGCTGAAGATTGCACATTGGCCAGCCTAAAGATTCAAATAGTTTGACACACACAAGCAGCCAAATTTCTGAAACCATTAAAAGAAATCCCTGATGTTACTAGCATTATCTAAACTTTCTGTTCTTCAGGAACTATAACGTATTGGTCTATTAGACTGCACAGAACCCCACACAGCTGGCTGGTGAAAGAGTTAAATAAGTAATGGAGGTTACTTGTGCAGAAGTCTCCTAAATCCCAGAGGAAAATGAAAAAAATACAAAACAGCTTGCTCTATATGGATAAGGAGAACAACAGAAAAAAAGAAACTATCTGGAGCAATACATTTTTTACCTTAGGGCAACGCATTATTGCGCAGAGAGCATCATGTTGGTTAAAAGCTGTGAGACTGCTTTTAGATGAGGCTGATTGACTAGAACCCATTAGGCTCAGGAATTATGAAGCCTACATCACTGGAGTTGCTTCACTTTGAGCAGGCAGAAGTCTGATTCAGTCCCAATGGCAACTACTATAATCTAGGAACTTTCCGAAGCCTAGGCTGTTTCTGGAGCTGGCAGAGCAGCTGTACGTCCTTTACTCAGCACTTTTTTTTAAGTGAAGACTCAGAAGGTTCTCAATACCTACTCAGTGCAATGCAAACTTTTGGCAGAAAAGATTAGTTTAAAAATACAATGCTGAAATTCTATATGAATCAGATACGACAGCTGCATAAGAACATCTCATCTTGCTTGGAAAACCATATCTCTGTAATCCACTTAAGTTTCATAAATGGTATTCTCAAACTGGCTGACCCAAACACAAAGAAGAAAAAAAGAAAAAAAAAATCAATGGTCAATGTTCAGCACAGAGTTGTGCAAGAATATCTAAAATCTGCAAACATCCGATCTCACAGCATTATTGWTCATTGGAAACATACAAACACRTGTACATTYATTACAGAACATATAGAATACTTTAAATCACCATCCAGCCAACACATTGTCAGTCTTTTATAACTATTCATTAACTGCTTGCTACTCATATAATATATATACATACTATATGCATAGACATAGTACTTTCAAATAAATAAAATAACAGGAATCATAACAATCCAAGTATAAAATGACTTTCTTGCTAATAAAAATTTGTTTGTTAYTACTCTTCTTGAAATCAGTTGTTTCTTATGTTCCACACCATACTCGTTAAAAGTAAGGCTCAGGGCACAGAACTGCTATGTAATGCCTCTAATTCATTAGATTAAACATAGAATACATCACAAGAGCCTGCATGTGTGTATTCAGGGCATCTGTCTACTACTCCTCATCCCATCTCCTCTAAAATCCTTGGGATAAGAGTTGGTGGAGGGAATAACACCCAAAATATTTGCTCTTTCATACTACTTCTTTGCAGTTTTGCTTGTATGCATTCCCATTTCCTGTTCATTGTAACTAGGTAATCAACTTCATACACTATATAATTAATGAGGTATCAATTATGCAAATCTAACATGCAAAAATAAATTAAAAAATACCAAGTTGTGAAATRGATGCATCAGTACTTACCTGAATTTTTAGTACTTGGTACTGACCTGTTGTATATGATAGCAGAGGACTCCTTGCTGATTACTAGGCATCTAAAAATTGTTTTAGCAGACCTGAAGGTAWGCAAAAGTTAGAGTTTGGATTTTTTTTGTGGAGGAAGATGTGTTATGTCTAGCGTGTGTTACTTAATCTCTGTAATTCCTGCCCCAAAACAAGACTTGGTGAAGTAACTAGAAAACATGTTGCAGCCAAACMACCTAGTTCAGAACTAACACGTATATTGATTGTCTCCTTCTCCCTCATGTGGAAAAACCTTAGATGAAAAACAACATAATTTAATATCACCAACAAAACTGATCAGTTCAAGAAAATTAGAACTAAAAATACGGTATAGTAGTTATAGCTTTGTATGGATTAAGTCTTTCTCTAGTAACAAGAGCACCACCTATAGACTAACAAAATCATCCTTTCATTGTGTTTGCCCTTTGAACATAGTAGCTTAGTTTCTAGTTTTGAAGTTTGAATTTGTGACAGTTTCACCATCACAAACACACTTAGTGATAGTGGCAGTAATTGTACAGAAATTATATCAGCTAAGGGTCTGGCCCTATTTTCTTATAAATAGTTTTATTTTTTTGAATACTAACTCCAGCAAAAATGAGTTGATGAAAAATATGACATTTTGCCTGAATGGGACTTTCACTTCCTTTCACCATTTATTAAGAGACAAATGAATATATAAAACATTTAAGACAAAGTTATCTGCATGAGTGGGTGGGGAAACAATGAAAAGACTGATTGCTATTAATTTGCCCTTAAAATCATTGTACTCTTTCCTAYTTCACTAGCTATACATGCTGCTATAATGCAATAAGGAACAGATTGTGAATCCATTATGCCTTTGGCAAGTTCATTCATTCCACTAATTTCAGTGGAGTCAGTGAGGCCAGACTGGTCACGCAACAGGTTTACAGTTCAGTCCTCAAGGTCTTTAAGTCCTCAAGGTTCTTCAAGATCTATGCGAATAATTACCTTACGATAAACTCCTATGTTGAGAATATATTGTAAAATAACTGAGGGTTAGTTTGTCCTAATAATATTATAGAACCAACAAGCATTCACTTTCTGTAAAATATCAGCCTTTTCACTTTATAAAAATAAATACAAAATTTTCTAATGCTATCCTGTCAACATCCTGAGTGGTAATACAAGTTGATTTAGATCAAAGAAAGAAAGAAAAAAAAAAAAGCCAAGCTTTTTGAATAACCTAATGAATGATAACACATGAATGATAGTGACTTATTCCAAATTACTTCTGATGCTTTTCTGCTTCAGAAATAGGTTAAACTAAACCAGAATGGAGCACTAAAACAGAAGACACTGAAACATATGTTTTTAGAAATAACCACATGAAGTAACAATTCTAAAGATTTATTCACAGCTAATACTAATAATAGGCAAGCTCTAATTTCAGTCTGTGCTTATTTACATGGAGTAGGTAAAGGCTGCTGTAATACATTTTACATTTACAGTTAAGCCATGTAATGTAGCATAAGATTTTTCCCCAATTGCAGCTGCATATTATAATAAGACTCTGCAAGACTGTGAAAGACCTACAGTTAGCCTGAAGCGGAAATACTAAAGAAGTTCAAAAAGGCTTATGTTTCTCCCACTGAATATAGTGGTTAGCTTCTTCAGGGCTAGAAATAACCTGTTGCATCATCTCTGACTACTGTGCGAGAATTCGGAGAATTCAAATAATTCTTGTATAATACCATTGAGACTCCAAAATTGATTTCAAAGGGTCTATTATTAAATAGCAATTTAACTCCTCATTCTCTTTTATTAATTTAAGCACAAAACTTTAATAATTTAAGCATGAAAGAATTCACTAAGGGCAGGAAGGCAGCAGMAAATGCATTAAGAGAACCTTCCCAAGTAAAAAAAAAATTGCTTTTCTGTGGTCTTTTAACCGAGGATAAGCTAATTAGCAAGTTTGTGCAATGAACACTAAACTCATGAAAATAACTGCCTGGCATAGAGAATGACTGTCTAATAACATATCAATATAGATAAAAATAATGCAAAGTAATGTCAAAAGCATTTATTCATAGTATTAGAGCCTGCTACAACCTAAAAAGCCTRGTTAGGAAAGTAGACTTTCATTGTTTTCTTCAAGGTAGACATATGCTATGACCAAAGTTACCATAGAAAAAAGCAAGAAGTCACACCTCACTTTTTATATTTTATCTAATTCTCCGCAACCCATTTCTATTGGAAATGGTGTCCTTTCCTGATGAAACAAAAATCCCATTTTTCTAGACGAGGAAGAAGAAATTCTGATTCCCTAAGCAACACTCTCACTGAGGATAGCTATTAGATTTTCTTTTGATGGATTTTTCTCRTTTATTTAATCCACCAAGAGCTGCTAGGGTGGTAGTAAGAAGCACATTYGCCAACAATTGAACTGTGATTATCACAGTCAGAACATTCTGCTTTCGCCTGCACAGTCAGCAAACAAAAATATTGAATCTGGACCTTTGTGCAGCAGGTTCCTGGCAAACTACAGGACATGCTTGTRTGCAGTTATTTTCATAGGGGTTTGAACAGATGACAGTTTCTTTTTAATCCAATATCATGAACATGATCTTACTTTTTGCACRGTTGGAAACAAATTGCTAGCAACGTTAGAAGTTAGAAAGATCACCTGCTTCAGTGCAGTTTCAGAATCAGTGAGAGGCTTGAAAAGCTTTCCTAGTTGTAAAGATTTTTCTTRAACACACATCGCCATATTAAGAAGGTCCATGTTTTAGAGCCACAACTGTCCGGATTTTCACCTGGCTACTCTGAAGTTATATTATTTGTGTGCAAACTTTTACCATTCCTTCCCAGTCCTAAAGGTYTAGTAGTTTTTAGAATCCAGGAGGCAGCTTCGGGCAGAAGCAGAAAGCGGTGTTTGGATCTTGGCGTTCCTTGGTTTCATTTTCAAATGACCGCGTACAAGAGGATGGGTATTTCTGAACGCAGGTGGAATGGAAGAGGGTTATCCTTCTGATCTCAACTCTAAGTCCCTTCCAGCATGCGCTGTACCTAAGAGTTACCTGAAGGCTTTTGCCACAGGTTCAAACCATTTGGTTTTGCTGTGCTTCTGTCATTTAGAGATAGGAATGCTGCTGAGAGTCAGTGCTCTATACACTGCGCGTACGAGAGGCTACATCTGGCGATTGTTCCAAATTCATAGCTCTTTCCAGAAACAAGGTTGGTTTTTTTTTTTACACGTTTACTAGCAATAGAAAGTAGTTACTATGTAATGATTTCATTTAACTGAGAAACCTTGCCYGGCCACTCACCAGACGGCTATCAGGGAATTCATTTGGCGTAYCCCCTGCGTGCCTGAAGTCCCCTCGGCCTGAACGGCCGACCGACTTCCCTCTGAGGCTGGGTCGCTCAAGCCCTTTCACCGGGCGCAGGCTGTTGTCTAACCCCTGCGAGTCACTGCTCTAACTCACGGTCTCACCAGCTCAGCCGGGGCAGCCCCCGTCCTCACGCTCCCCTTCCGTCTGAGTCGTTCTTTTCCCCAGAATCTCAAAGGTGCAAGACATTGGATTTAAACTCTTTATTATCAGAGCATCTACTCTTCACACAGGAAGCAGGCAATGCAGTAATAAAATGAATGCATTCCTGTTGATAGACTTGTTAAAATTAAGTACATCATTTTATCCTTTCTTAAAATCAGAATCTGTTTTCTATGCCCTTTGAGCACTACCTCATTTGTCAAAGTGCCATTTCATTGGGATTCCCTGCAAAATAAGAGCATTGACCTATTTGATTTTAGCTGAATCTGACTTAAGTTCAATTTACTATTTAAAATTAATTTTCTTTAAAAAGTTTATCCAGACAGGTGGCTCAAGCTGATCTTAAGAAATATAAAGTCTGGAGCTTGCTGACAGCACTCTGAGGTATAAAAAGTGCATCTCTCAGCACCGTCGGAAGTTTTTGTCCTGAATCGGAACGAAACCAGAAGCTTGCTAATATCCTGTTTTTGCARAAGTTGATAAAATGCTGATTTTGAATCAAGTAGGTCTATTTTAACCAGCCTTCTAAGCCTTCTTGGCTTAGGTGTCTCTGTCAGTGCCAAGCTTAGTGAAAATCCGTACCCTCTGTGCAATGGCCGGGCTTCGCAGAACTCTCCTCGGCCGAGTTACTCTGAGCACAGTAAAATTGTCTCATGGACATATCAACACAGGTTTTCACATACAAGTGTTACAGTTTTGGACAGACATAATACTGTTACGAGAAAGATATAATAATAATGAATAAATACTATAATTTGTAACAATATGAATATCACAGAACAATTTTATACTAGGCTGGCTGGGACAAAGTTTCAYAGAGCACAACTCAGAATGCCATAAAATTAAAGTGAAATTAAATAGTGTCTTGATRATTCAAGTGAAAAAAAAGCAGCAAGTTTAGAATGATATTTGTCAGAAGTAGTAATTTGCAACGCAACACAAAATGTATAAAAGACTACATGAATAGAATTAATTTATAATTTAAAACAGGTATTTCCATCTGTGATGGCATGAACTAGTTAGAAATTTTTGCTCAAGAAAATGATTTTTGTTTGCTTGCTTTAAAGCAGAGAAAAGCAAAAAGAAATGTATAACTAAACTATTTCCTAAGGCTTGAGAACCTAATTATTCTGAAACATCTAGAGGCTTCAGAGAAAAGTAGCAAGAACATACCTCATGGCATTTCAACCTACTTGTGAGGTCTGCTTCTAATTGTGAATATTTAAACAGCAAAATGGTGTCATGAAATTCAAAAGCAAAAATACATTTTTAAATCAAATGTATTCCAGCTAAATGTGTTTTAAATCAAACCTCAGGCTTAGTGATTTCTCGCAAGCCACTTTCAAAAATCACCTAGTGGAACTTTGAGCTGTAAAACACAACACTGGTTGAAGCGATTATTAAAATACCGCACWGTACAAGAACACATTATCTGAGGTGGTGGAATATCCAAGTGTGACATTATCCTTCTAACACCTTTAGGTAGAGTACAAAGGATGGGAGTAAATCAACAAAAACAGCAAATCCAGGCAAAATGACCTTTGTAGGGGTGTATGCATCCAACAACAGAGGGGTCACTGCTTCCTCCCAGGCAACAGCCCCCTTTCAGGCCTCAGTCATTAAGCATGCCAGATAGCCACTGCTGTGAGTAAAACAGCTGCACCGCTAATGTTGAATGGCTTTTAATTTTAGCTAAATAATTTTTCAGCAATATTCTTTTCCATAGGATTATCCAATCATCACTTGAGATTACTCAGTTGAAATAAGTGGAAATGTGAGATCTTTTTTTTTTTTTTTTTTTTTTTTTTTTTTTTTTTTTTTTTTTTTTTTTTTTTTTTTTTTTTTTTTTTTTTACTATTTTACTTTTGTTTTTAATCTAACATCCTCAGACAGCTTTGCCGTTACTGCTGTTAATCTAGCCATCTGTGGGAGCTATAGATGTTCTCCAGTGACAGTATTCATTAAATAACTCAACAGACAAGAGTGTAATGTCACATCTGACTAGCACTATCTTTCTTATATAGTGATCATATTAAAGTACAAGTGCTACATTAAATAAAGTTTATATCTCTGCTGTATATTATCTGCAATAAGCCACTATCAGCTGTCTTAATAAAAATAGGTCATTTTCCAATCAGAAAGCTAGGCAATCCCAGTAGCATAAATTCAGTTAATATATGGTTATTATTAGACAAGTATTTTTGCATTTTTTTTTCAGTTACACTGATCAAAAGCAATGATGATTCCTGAAGAGTACAAAGTTTTTGCCTACCCACTGCTTTTTTATTCATCATAGACTTCAGTCACAGTTTAAGTTGCCCTTTGAAATCCACTGCAATTTCGGACTACTGAAAAGGCAGATCCCACTGCCCTAAGCTCAGTGTAACAGCCTGTGAAAATAACTTACAGGTTTGTCAAGGAGAACGACTGAGGCCTGTTATTTATCACCGCCACATCCAAGGTATAAGGGATCTCATATTTTCCCTTGATGTTTTTAATTTAGGTAAAAAACCCTTTCTCAAGTGCATCTCTTGAATGGTGCCAGCTGCTGTGTTAACAGACCCTTGGATAACAAGGTAAGACCATGGGTTTGCAAACGCAAAAAATGTAACTAAGCAAACAGCTATTTTTTTTTTTTATGTTAATGCATTCAGTTAAATTAGCGTAATTGGCCATTTCACCCTTTTGCTGCCAGCTGGATAAAGTTCTGGAACATGGATTTAAGCAGCATGCATGAAAGCTTGTTTGTACATTTGACTTGTCCTATAAATGCGCACAAATCCATGCTCTGCCTAACAAGTGAATACTAAATCCACTTATTTCCTGAGGTATTGTGCAAAGATTTGATTGTCCGAAAAACATTCAGAATGTGTATGGATATTTTGGAGGTGCTGCTCATTCCTACCTTAACTTTCCTGCTAAAGCAATGACTTCACAACATACTACTAGAATGACTTGCACATGAGCTTTGATCAGGAAAGCTTTTACAGAGCAAATCTTCTTGACTAAAAAGCTCTRTCCTAAATGCTCAGAACTGTTTAAGTGGACAGAATTCCACCTAAGTCAATAGAATTATGGCTTTCAGTCATATAGATGTCACAGAAGACAAAAARAACAAAGTTCACTACTTCTGCTATCGTTGTTTGGTTTTCATGTGATTCTCAGAGGAAAAGGAAGATGCTTGCTCACTAAGGGGGAAAAAAAACAGCTTTTGAAAGTAACATCCTTTTGCTCTATAGCTTGTGGGGAATGTAGAATACTACTGTTCAGAAAGGGTGGAATTTTATTTTGGGACCTTCAAAAAGGAGTGTAAGCAGCATAGGAACAATAAGATAAAATTAACCCTAGTTTATTTCGGGGGCACAAAGGAGAGAAATCATGTCCAGTGACAGGGAAATTATCTTGCAAGAAGTACACAGAAATATTGTCACTTTGGAAATTTTAAAATAAAATCAAGAAAAGGGAAAGAACATTACTTCAAATATWTCTTAGTAATTAAAATGGATAAAAGATTTCACTTGATGACTAGAATTTTGACTATCAGTGGGTAAGACTAGAAACCCCCAGAGGCACAGGAGACACGATGGGGATCATGGACACCTGAGGAGAACACACACACTCTGAGTAGCAGACTCAACAGAACTCTAGCAGAGTTGTAAGAGTCATGTGAAACACGTCTGGCCCTTACAAGTGCCATGCACAGTCCCACTCTCCTAGGAATGTGGAGTTTTCTTTAAAAATATTAAAGCAAATCGTTATGTTAGAGGACAAAATCTGGCTGAGTTATCTCACTCAGAAGTTAGGACTTTAGGTCACACAGCAGGAAAATTAACAAACTTGGGGACTCTGACCTATGCACCTATTTCCTGGAAAGTACATTATGACATTTCAATTCAAAGGGAAATTCATAGAATTAACCAATATCCTTCATAAGTCTTTTTGCTTTTGTTAAATGTAGACATAAGAATAGCCCCAGCTACACTAGACAGAGTATGTGGAATCCCACATAATCATACATACTTGTGGGACAACATCAGAAAGGGTAAAGCAATAGAAAACTTTTGTATTTGTTATTTTTATGAAAAGTGTCAAACACTGAAAACATAATAATGTTGGTAAATTGACTAATTTCCTTTCCAGCTACATTCTTCCTGATGCTTATCTTAGCACGAAAAGATAAATACTAAGCACACCCTAGTGTTCTCCTCCTGGTGCAGAGAGATTCTACTTTTCTTCCCGAATAGAGCACAGGGAATTCTACCATACAATGTCCTTTTCCCCCCTTGCAAAAGCAGCGACCTACTAAAACTTTACATGAGAACTACAGTCTATTAAACTTCCCTATGGAAAAAGGAACACCCTTTYCTAACTAAAGATGAGAATAGAGACAAATGGAAAGATTTCAGCGACATCAACAAAGCCAGTATCTCACCGAGTAAGACACCCTCGCACTGARGTGTTAGGACTACGACTTGAGTCCCTGCACAGAAGGGCTGAGCAGTTCTGTAGATTCACCAGAGTTCAGGCAGATGAGTTCTCTGGCTCACGGAAGTTAGATATTCTGTCTGTCTTCCAGTGAAAAATCAGAACTCGGATAACATGGGAAAGCAGACAGCTTTTTCATTTAGCTCAAGGGGGTAGGGGAATTACCTGTTATCACCAACTCCTGAATGTCTACGCACACTCCTACAGTGTAACGTTGAGTTAGGTAGCTCTGGATTACTTTGCAAAGTAACCTACCTGCAAACCTCAGCTTCCAACAAATGAAGTACAGTTCAGCTGTGATCATTTTCTTTAACTGTCTTCATAACATAATAGCAAATTAAGGTACTAAAGTTATAGGATTTCTTAAAGTTAGTTAAAAAGCAATTTGTTGGACTTTCATTTGTTTATGCTCACAGAGTTTAAAAAAATAAAAAAGGTGGAAGGAGAGCGACAGGTAACACTATGCTGTGTGTAAGTAGAACATAATGCATCACACAGAGTAATAATTCCTTTGCATTCTACAGCTAGGAAGTGCATTAAGCTTCAGGGTAAGGCAGCCTCTTTCTACCAGATCCCTCCTCCTCCTGTCATCTTTACTTTTCAGTACAGCAAACCGGAGAATGAGCCTCAGTGGCTGAAAGCTCTGAAGAAAAAAAGCTATCCGATGCATAATTAACAAAGTAAATCAGTTGCTCTGTATAAAGGACAAAGTAAAAGCCCAGTCAAAATAACCAGCCTCATCGTGACATTCTCTTTGCAATAGAAATTAATTTCATGAACTGCAGGAATTCAAAATAAACATGCGAGTACTATTAAGATCTACTGTCATCACCTCAGCACGGAGAGAAAGATTGAAAGGTACTTTAGGAACACAGGTTACAGCCTCAGGACTGCTCTGTGCATGGACAATATTTTTCCCCTGTGATCTTCAGAAAAAGAGAGGAATAAACAGCGCCAAGTCTTCTCAGCTGGAACATCTGTTACTAAGAAGTTGGCACAAATTTATACTCCTAGATGACCACCTGAATCTAGCCATAATTAATAGACATGATACATGCAGGGCTATAATGGCAGAGCTTCGTTGATTTTCCCTGGGACTATGGTTCTTCGGGGTTTAAGTACTAAATTATGTTAAAAGAGCATAAGATTTCTTGAGCATTTGCTGAGAAGAATGTTCTCGCACTTTACACCCTATAACCTTTTCTTCACACGAGTCTAAAGGGAGACTGGACAAGCTGACATAAGAGAAATCTGTTGAAGGTTACTAAATACAGAAACTCAGAAAATTCTTGTCTGAAAAATCGCTGGAGTCTGGAAAAGCATTACAAGGAAGCACAGATATACTTACCCAGCTCCAGTTTAGAAATCTGCTTATAAACACTGCTGGAAATAGGGTAAACGGACCCAGTAGAGGTCTCTTATGTTCTTGTTTGATACGAGATGCGATCTATATAATTGCAGCTCCTTGTAGACGGTAAATATGTGATTAGTATACTAAATGCAAAATATCCTCCCATCTTATAACAATACAGTTTTTGATTAAACAAATTCAAGCCATTTAGAAATGACTGAAGTGAAGTATTATGTAGGATATATATCAAAGTAAAAGGCAGGAACACAAAATTGATAGTTGTCAAAACCTTCCTAGCTTTTAGACACTGCCTCCCCAGAAATTTCTCTAACTTCCTGAAAAGTCTTTTTTATCCCTTCTTAATAGCTTTGAATATTTTTCCTTGGCTCATAAATATTTGTTTTCCAAAAATTACTTCCCATTAAAAACAACTTATATTTAAGAAAAATGTTCAAGAAGAAAACGTTTCATATATTTCTCCCTTTTTGTTTAAAGATTATCTCTGATTAAATGATAGAAAGTGCATCAAAAAACCTTTCTAAGCTATCTCAAAACATATTACTCTAAACAGAAGTAACTCCAAAAGATTTCAAACATACTTTATCAAAAAATATAAAAATATAAAATACAAAATAAAATATAAATATAAAATTAAATATATTATAAAATATAAAAAAATATAATACTAGATCAAAAATAGCTTTTAAGGAATTCATAAGCATACAACGTATAATTACAGACTTCTGACACATACTTGCTCTAGTCTAACAAAATTTTTAAACACCTCTTTGTTATTACCAAGAAATCTCTATTCATAGATTTTAAAATGTTAAAATAGTTTCTTAAATGCTGGAGAGCAGGTAAATTACACTTTTTTTTTTTCCTTCCCCCTAAACCAAGCTTTCTCCGAGGAAAGCATTTCAGCAGACCAAAGCCTTGTTTCTTGCTTTGGGTCGCCCTGCCCTTTTCCTGCAGTACAGCGAAAGGTGGCACGAAGAGCGACACGGAGGAAGCCACCTCCTCTGTGCCCCGCGTTGGTACGTGACATTGAGGCTGCCAGAAGAGCGTCCCCCTCCAGCACAAAACCCAGCCAGAAAGGCAAGGACATGGGAAAGGTGTTCTGGCTGGCACACGTGCACAACTTTTGTGATGGCCTCATAGATGCAGATTTTATTTCAGTGTTTTATAAGATGCTCTTTTTATGCCTCTGCATCTCTGGATTTAATACTGAGGATACATCAAAAATGCATGCAGCATTTCAGAGGATGATGCTTTGAAGCATCTTTTTAACTGGCTTAAATTTGGAAGAGATACTTTTGGAACAGATTCTGTATTTCACTCAACTTTCCTTCTGGCGTGAAGGAGAAAAAAACGAAAAAACGAACAAAAACAAGAGAAGGTGACACTTCCAGCAGAACTGAATTTACTGGCCCTGGAAGTGCCTGAACACAGTAATTTTAGAAATATTAATACTAACATATCATGTATAGATACACACACAAATTAAGCAACCTAATTCAGGACAAGCCATTTTGACATAAACACGAGAGTTTTCTGTTACTGAAATTACAGCCATGTTGTTTAGAAGAAGCCTCTATCATTTAAGGCCCAAGAATTATACAACTTCTACAACTGCTTTTACAGTACTATTTATTAGCTTTGATTTTCATCGTACTCAGTTGTACGAGTGTGCCAACGCCCTGGAAGCGGCCAAGGGCACTGAAATTTTGGATCATTCCAGCATTATCTACCGTCCACTTCTGTGTCAAGAGTTCTTTTTGATAAGGAACTAGTTTGGATATTATCACGTAAAGCATCCTTTCTGACTGCCCAGCATGAATGCATAAGTCCTTGCAAAATATTAGTGGTTTATCCCTTCATCTTTGTCATTAAAAGAACAGTTTGTGAACTCACTCTGTCATCACTATAGCCTTAGCTCTTTTTCTTTTGATATGGTCAAAGAGACTTATGCAAATTTAGCTTCTTTTTTTCTTTGGGGGTGGGGAGGAAGAGGTGTTACTCTCTATTTTTTTGATCATCTGACTCTCTTATGACTTACAGTTTTTTGATCAGTGCCATGTTCTGGTTATCTAAGTACATCTATCAAATTAAACTCTTTTTCATTTTAAAATGTATTTGTTGTGATTTCACAGCTCTTCTATATCTCTTGAGAAGTCCAGAAATAATACTGCTCTACCACGACAGATATGTACTTTCTATATTTATCACAACAGACATTCACAGAGGATTTCTAAGGCATCTAACACTGTCCGTAGACTATTAGATAAAAAGTCATAGTAGAAGTAGCAGTAGTAATACTACTGGTGGTATTATCTGTATGAGAATTGCCCAGACCAAAAACCAGTCTGGAGATGCAATACAGAGAAAACATTGTTAAAGAAGAGGATGCAGAATCAGGATCTGTATCTTTTTGAAGTTCCTCCTCTGAGATAAGAGCTAACACTTCTGAATGCAATCCAAAACTTCCAGAAATAAACCAAGTAGATTAGTACATAATCTATGAATGGGACCATCTTTACTATAATACATGAATCTCATTGCTAAGTATCTTATATGCATATAAAATGACTATGAATAATTCAAAATCTTGCAATCTGATTTCCTGTGATAAGCAACAAAATGATTCAACCTCAGATTTATACTGAAAGGTAAATGCAAAGCAGCTTGCAACTCACTGTAGATTTTATTAGATATTCCTAATGCCAATAACAGGAAAGACTGTTGCAGTCTTTCCTACATCAAGGAGGACAGAGGAGTGAAGTCTATATCAAGCTAATAGGTCTAAATGTCTAATACAGTAATTACCATGACTAAATTATAATTTACACATAGTCACAGACTGCTGTGTTTTAGGCAACCGTCTGAAACACCTAGCAGCTTTATAATTAAAGGCTGCTTTAGTTTTTCTGGCTTAGAACGAGGGCACCTTAGCCCTGCTATAGTTATGGCCTCAGTCTACTATTAATGTGAGCTTTCCAGATGGCTTCGTATCTCTCCAATAATCTTATTAACCTTCTTAAAAACCAACAAGTTTGAAGAGAGATGCTGTGAACTTGCTGTTCTTCTCCCCTATCAATTCACAAAAGTTCTGGATCCTTAAAGGATACAACCAACTCTTTCCATGATATAATTAAGGCTAAATACTGTTGCTTCTCATTAACACAACTAGTATGTAAATGGATGTATGACTTATAAATTTTGCTTTTACACACGCACACACACATCCCAAAAGGATGCACTTAAAAACAGTTACTTTCAGGTGAAGTGCATAGAGTTTGCATGCTCAGACAAGGAAAAAAAAAACACTGATGAAGAACTCTGACTTGAAAGTATACTTTTGCCTTAATCACTACCCTCAGCTCTCTTTTTTTTTTAATCCAAAACTCTAATCTTTCTCTATTCTTGGCCATTTATCACCTATTATGATGCAACTCCATACCAATGACACCCAATAATCAGATATGTTACATAAATAGATTTAAAAATAAATCTATATTTCACATTCCTAAAAACAGTATAATTAGAACCAAAGAATGCAATATTGTTGTTGTAAGTTAAGTTGCTATAGTCAGGTAAGTTTTTGGGTAGTAGTGAATCTATAATAGGAAGTAACAGCCTAGCCTCCCCTCCTGATTTACGCAGCAAGATTGCTTGCTGTAAATCACAATTTTAAAGTGTGACATTTTACACTGAGGGGAATGGATTGTGGCTCTCAAAAAAATCTCTTTTTCTTATCAATTGATTTTTTTTTTTTTTTTTTAATAGAGGACTGTGTGGCACTTGATTCAAACACAAAACACAAATATGGCTTTCAGCTGACCAAAGGACTGAGCCAGAATCCTTAGTACAGGCACGTCAGCAAACATTGCTTATTGATGAAGACACCAAAAAAAAAAAAAAAAAAAAAAGGTGACTATATAGGAGAGAAAGTAAGAACATCATAGGAGGTTATAGATTATGAATCTTCAAAATAATGCAAATTAATGTGAAAGCAAGGTTAGATTTGAAGTGTTAAGAACAAAATTGAGGAATTAATTCAATTTACTGTCAGTTGTACATAGCTAATGTAAATTATAGATAACTGAATTAGGTCATTCTTGATGGAATTAAATGCTGCCTATCATTAAGACAACATTAAAGGTTTTTAAAATTTTGCTGTTATAGGCAATCAATTTTAAATTAAACTGTGTATTCAGTCAGTGTCCAAACTAATGAGGCAGCAAATGTGTCTTAAGGTGATCCTGGTGATTTACACTACCAAAACTTCCTATGTAAAATTTAATCTAGTCTGAATTTAAAAAAATAAAGTTTTACTACATTTTGCCCATTAAGCTTGTTCCTTTTTAATTTCTTTGTGGTCAGCACTTTTTATGCCTGGATTGAACTTTGTTGAAAACATCAGTTTTGAGACCCTCAGCATTTTGAGCCTGATTTAAAGTCTATTAAAAACACTGAAAAAGTTTCTATAGACTTCAGTGAGGCTTTCTAGGATCTGCAAATGCTTGGCAACTATAAAAAAATTAGACACAGTGTTCAAAAAGTTTCATGATGCTTAAGATACGATTTGTCAATCAAGCCTCTTTAGAAAAGATTAGGGATGAACAGTAATGTCTCTTCAGTCTGCAGTCTCTGCTTTGAGAAAACTCTCAGTACAACGGCAATAACAAAAGCTATAAAATTAGAAACAGTATATATACCTGTAAGATGTGGAAAAGTTACGGAAAAAATCTTAAATTATAGCATACACACGTGTGTGAAAATACGTAAGTTTATACTTATAGCCACAGAGATATTCACGCATCTACTGACATACCACATTGATACATACTGATATGTATAAACCCCCAAACATTCACGTGCATGCGTGTGTGTGTGTGTGTTTATATATTATATAAATAAAGACTGCACTGAATTCACAGGAAAGTCAGACTAGGGTGAATGATGAGCAATATGACAATTTCAACAAAAATTATCACGATCCAAGGTTCTCTAAGTTTTGCCCGCTTCTGTAACGATTTCTCCGCATCATCAAAATGAGATTGACGGTTCTATTTGTCCTTTGATGAGGTTAGCATACCTTCCCTGCTGAGGGAATTACTCTGCCACAGGCGTTGTTCTGTGCTTACTCCCTAAGTAACGGCCGTGAACAGTGTCTGYGCTGTCTCCATGCCCACCATGCGGGAAGAGCCTGATTCCTAACAGGGTCACCCGTTCTGGACCCCTGAAAGGGATTGTTCCTAAGTTTGGCCGAAGTGGAACCCGTCGGCAAACGGCAGCCAGTAGCTCCACAGCCTAATCACAGAAGGTCGTTTCACCTCGTACCTGAAAGGATTAAAGAACTGAACTGGCAGCTCTTCTCCAAGTCTCCTCGCCTTTGACCGCGTGACTTCGACCTTCCTGCATTTGCTTTTGACAACTCTTCGCCACTAAGCATGTTACGCAAACTACTCATTTTATTTAGAGCCCTGAACACTGTAATTAAATAGCAGGAGCTAGACACAAGCAGCCTTGGCCAGAGGAGACGGACGGGCTGAAGGTTCTCTGCCATATCCTCCTTTAAGTCCCACATTTTAAGCATGGAAACAGTTCCTTTGACATATATGAGTTAGTTTCTTTGTGAATGGAAAATACAACATAAATCCCTTGAGCTGCATCCTGTAACAAAGAGTCCACAAGTGTCCTACTTGCTCAGGATTCAGTCACCTTTTTTTTTTTTTTTTTTCTTTTTGGGGAGGGGTAGAATGCAAGTAAAACATGAATTTCATTCCTCACTATGTAGAGACACATGGTACAGTTGTTGGACATGCATACTATTCCTATGAACAACTCTCAGCTACTGTAAAATCCCAGAGTTTGAGACCCAGTTCACTAGTAATGTTTATGGATCATTAAATTTTTGCTTGAGGATATATGCATCGCTGGCTTCTACAGAAAAGATTATCAGCCTGCCTTAAGCGTTTGTCAGTTTGCAATTTTCACACCTTYCAGGGGCAGATCTGGAAGAAGCACACGAGCCGCTAATATTCACAGATCGCTCAAAACATTTGCCAGGAAGCTGCTTCAGCACCTTCTGAGCTGCAGCTCTCGGACGCGCCGCCCGGGCGGGCACCACGCAGAGCCGCGCGAATTTCGGCACTGAAGCGGCATTAAAGAGCACGATAGCCCTTGGTATGCAGAGTTCTCAACGGTTTTTCCCTATATTRTTTTGTCAAACCAGATGTCCCCTCTATCCAAATGAAACAGAGGAATCCCTTTGAAGGACTACATTTCTCCTCAAAGCTCATGTTAGAATGAAGTCAGCTGCTAGGGTATTAGAATTAGTATCTTAAGCTTTTCAAGTGAAGAGCATTCTAGTCTTTTCGCTTTAATACAACATATTAAATGCAACAGATTTCAGATATACTTTACAAGCCAGGACAGTCACTCCAGTATCATTCTGGTGATACCTGCAAACAACAGATAAACAACCCCCGGCTCCTGACTTGCTCTCTTTACTCACCAGCTGTAAGAGACAAGGTAATATTTTTCCTCCTGCTTCCCAAAGAAAACACCTACACAAACATGCCAGTCCTCTGTACACTACAGGACACGTATGGCTTTGCTACCAAAAATACTTAAAGTGTTCTTACTCAGCTATTATTACATGGAAACCAATATTTGAGTTTCTGTTAAAGATGGTATCTCAAACATTTCAGGAGATACTTTAGTGACATTAGTAGCAGTTAAATCTTCAGCTACCATCCACATTCAAATGAAGTCTTTCTGTTCATCAGTATATCCCTAAAGCATCACTAAAAAGATAAATAAATAAATAAATACTATTTACCTCCTAGTGGTGACTACAGTTCTTTTCAGGTTATCAAACATATTCAGGTTGCTAGATATAAATGACAATAGCTGGAGCTAGGCTCTACCTATCCATGTCTTTTTTTTTTTTTTTTTTTGCTTATTGATTAATCTTTAATTACAATTCTTTCAATATAGCCAAATAAGTAGCCAAAAATATGAAGAAAAACAAATACAACGTTATGCTTAGAGAGAAACTGTAGGAAGGCTTGTTTGTTTGTTTGCTTGTTTAGGAACATAGATCCTGGGCAAACAATACAAGTTCACTTCAGGGAATTTTTCACTAGCCATTCAATATTCCAGATTACATTCCAGAGGCTTGCCTTCTTTCTGCCTATTTCTGCAATTTCATGTAAAGACATTAAAGGAAAGAGCATATTAACAAATATTAGAGATTTTGCTTTTAAGTAATTCCTTTTAGTTTGAATCCCTTTAGAATTCCTATCTGCTATTTCCTACAACCTTCTAAGACAGTATAGTTAATATCACTCCCTGGTATCATTTAGGCCAAAAGGACTATTTTCAATAAGAACAGCACAGAGCAGTCTCAACTTAGCCCTTCTATGTCAACCACACATATTCAAAATATTTAAACCTATATACAAAACATTTTAAATGCAAAAACACTGCTGCACACATTGATACGCATATACAACAACAGCTATGAAAAACAGACAAATATGACATAGGCACTACTAACTATGGGTCCTTTCCACTTTTTTCTCTTTTATTAAACTGTGCAACTTAATAGTACGTTCATTTCAGCCCCATGTTTATTCATTTTCTGTGAACTCTGCCAGTAATTTTGGGGCTACAGCAAACAAAGCTAAGTGAAATAAAGCAAAAAACAAAAGAATTTAAAATACGTTTTAAAGAGACTTTGGAAATTTCTTATACTTGCTACTGGTAAGTTGGAAATTAGCAGTGTTCCTTTTAAGGAGCTATTAAATGCTTTACTAATGGACATGCTAGGAATATACAGTCAAGAACACATTCAACAAATAAGTTTGTCAGTGACTCAACACCTGTTGCTTTAACAGAACAAACAAAACCAGATATGCCAACTTCAGTTAGCAAAAAAAAAAAAAAATGCATTAATCTTGATAATGTTAGAAGGTGAAAGTCTTAGCAAGTAAAACAAAACAAAAACAAGCCACACTCTCTCTCCAAAGTAGTAGTGGAATCCGTATTAACATTGTAGAAATTAATAAGACAGGTATTAGTTTTCATCAGGAACACATAAATATACCATTAGGCAACAGTTTAATCCAGACAGAAAAGGATAATGCCARTTTTCCAGTGGACTCTTAAATAATAGCTGAACTAGTAAATAGCAATTCAGTCTTTTAGTACAAATGAACAAGGCACAAATAATATGGCATTCATAAGTTGAATAATGTTGTTATGAATATAAAGCCCCGAGATCAGCCTTTAGCAGACAGCCTTGTGACGTGGGGACATCGGCAGGACTAACAGTACAAAGTCCTAAATCCAAGCTCACCGGGCTTCGCTCACTCAGTCAGGATGATGAGCCCTAGAGAAYAAAATTTCTAAATTTAAACGTATGCATAGATACATAGATAATACAACTCGCATAGCCATTTCCCTTTAAAAAAAGTATATTTAAGTATATGGGAAAAGCACACATAGACCCACATATGCACTCACAGTCGCATCTTTGTTGGTCTGGATGTGCAAACAACATATAATTTTAGAACGCATCCAASTTACGCTCAAGATGGGCATGACAGAAGTCACAGAATCCTGCCAAGTTTCCAACACTTGCAGAACATTATAGCAACTGAACTGTTTTCCAAGCTCAGATTATCTACAGTATCAAAATAGAGAGTGACATTCCTCCAGCTAAAAGAAAATATGTTTATGTTTAGTTTCCACAAAATTGCAAGTGTTGAAAATACCTTTATTTCCCAGAATGTGAAAGTTTCCTACCTTGAACAATCTGTTCAGTGTGTTGTTTTTCAAATCACTATATGCTAATATTTTTTGACAGTCCACTAAATACCATACAGAAGTCAGYGAGTCAGCAATATGGGAATCCTATTGCTTCCAACACCTGGTTCTACTGGAGGCATCCTTTAAAATTTAATCAAGAGTAACCAACCTCCACTTCTATTGACTACAGCCGACATTCAACAGTGCCAACCAGATACATTACCTTTGCACAGCTTAGGAATACAATTCCAATAGGTAAGAAATACAATAGATAAGAATATTAGCTGTATTCTGACATTGAATCGTACAGGTAGAGTAATATAAATGATGAAATTCTAGCTATTCTTATTAAGGATCTTAAATTGATGTGAAAAAGGAATAACTCCGTGAGACTGTAAAATCCAGAGGCTTTGCAGGCAAAGACTGGTTTCACTCAACTATCTTGAAAAGCTATCCCACTAGCTCATTACAGGGTTTCTGAGGCATTTCTCAGGTCAGAAACGTCTGCAGAGAGGAGAATCCGTAACACGCGCTCCAGTGTTCTACTCGGAAGTGCCTTCAGGGCGGCTCTTGACTGTGCAACTCATTTGTCAGTGAACAACAATGCAATTATTATTTTTTTCCGCTGAACAACCTACTATTAAGATACTTCTCCAACATCTTCGTCACTAAAAAAAACAAAAAAAAAACAAAAAAAAAAACAACTCTAAACACCATATTGATACTGGATTTCAGAAATGGCATATTTAAGTCTAAATAACACTTGAAGAAAGTGTTCCCTGATACAGAATGCTTTCTTGCAGTTTTGTGGCTCTTTCATCCTTTTGGTTACTTATCAGTAGAAAGACCTTACCTAAAGCTAGCAATACTGCTATTATTAAAAGAAAAAGRGAGGAAGAGATTGAAGAATACAGTACAGTGGGTACCTTCTGGATTGGGAACAGAGTCAAATGTGATCATCCTAGTAGGGACAATTCTAATGGTTTGTATAAGAGCCAATATATTGTAGAGCCAATATAGGTTCTAACATTGTCAAAGAAAGCAGTATGCATCTGCAGCRGACAATTCCTAGGACTCAGGTTAGTTATCTTAAAAAAAAAAAAAAAAACACTTATGAATCCCCTCCACAGATATCTCCTACCTACCTCTGTCAAAGGGGGAAACAGTTGTCAAAAATGCTGACAGAATCAGGATACTCAACACTAGAACCAATTGTGTTCAAAATTCAATGTAGAGTCAAAGCCCTGGTGCCATTACTGTAATCCATTATTATTTGGCCAGAGTTATACCACATAGATGAAACATCTATAGCATATACAGGCTGAGGACAGACTAATYAAAAGAGAAGAGGTAACATGTTATATTTTGTATCTAATGCCTGCCTGGCACTCTTTTTGACAAATTTATCAAGGACAGAATTTGATATTGTCYCTTTTTATTTAAGAAAACTGATTAAGTTCATTTCAAATAGGAAAAATCTGAGCAATTTCAAAATTGCATATAAGACATGATAGACTAGAAGCATTTGGCTTTTACTATTTACCACATCCATTACGAAAAGCCATCCTGTGCCATGATAACAAGCAAATATCACTGGCTGCAAGCAACAGGCACTATGGAGTTGGACCAATATGCTTAAAAGTCCAAAAAAAAAAAAATCAAAGAGAGAGTTTAAAGTTAAAGGGTGCCGATGACAGATAACAGCTACCATTAAATAAGAAACTGTTCCATAGCCATTTAGAATCTGATAATGGCTCCCAGAGGGAATTAATAGAACAAGAGGATATTAAGGCATAGGTTTCTCTGACTTACTGGAATTACAGGACTTTTCAGTAAGGTTCATCAGAAAATTGTTTTGTGCAGGAGATCACACAGAGCAGCTTATGTCGAGATAAAAGGAAAGCCTGACAGAACATTTCCTTTGCAAAGGAGGGCAGCTGTATGTGCCAAGTGGAGCATGAGGATGGGAATAATACTATAATCATTAACTGCTAGATGCAGAAAAACTTCTTCCTAGGTAAAATTTTCATATTTTCCCCTGTATAGTCTTTCTCTTGATCCTTAAGATCTGTCACTTTTAATAACACATAATTAATTAGATGCTGTAATATGAAAAAACACACCTTAAAATTTTTGGAAATCACTTTTAAATGTAATCTATTGCTTGGTATACTGAAATTACAGCTTTTTTAATGGTTTTCTATTTTCTCAGTTACAAAACTCTACTTTTCAGAATCAGCAAAAGCAATTATTGCATCCTGATGTGTCCTTTTTATTCTGTTCTCTGCCTGTCTCAGCCATTCATAGTTTACTCTCATTGAATCAGTATACTAAATTCTAAGTTAACTCTGCATTTTTCTAGTTCTCTACAACATTTTGCTGTAGCTATAGAATACTGAATGTTTTAGCACTAGACAACTACAACAATAATTGAACTTTAGTCTATGGTCTTCTGGGGAGGCATTTAGAGACAAACTTTTATTTATGAGCAAAAAATGAAAATGTTTTATTGTTGTGCAAGTAAAAAATCTTAAAATGGCTAATAGAGGAAAATACTTTTTCTACTGCAGTTATTTAAAGTAGGTTCCCCTCATTTCCACTTCTGCCGCACTAGCGCATATTCTCCAATTTTTCACATTAGCACAGTAGGTGGACAGTTCTGATAGATACTTCACTAAGAACAGGTGAGAAAAATTGAGTAAAGTGCATAGATTTAGGTCTCAGTCTGGTAATAAGCTACACATGGGAAAATTCTGGTAACCAAAGGCAGCCCTGCAGTTAACTAAGTTTATCTAGATGTAACCTTGGGTTGGAATTTACTTATTAGTATGATTTTGGAAGTACTAAATTTGTATTAGCTTGAAAATTTTGCACTAGTCTTCAAGTTTTAATTCTACATTCAAAAAGCATTTATTAATAAATTAAATACTACTATCCTATTTTAAAACAGCAGTAACTAATTAATATTCACAATATTGATCCAGTCATCTAGTAAATGAACAGAGCAAAACAATTTTTTATATTGGCAGACTATCTCTATAAACCATAAAATCATTCTTTAGACAAAACTACTGTTTTATTACTGCTGGGATATTTGGTTCATTATGTTCTCATAATGTTCTCAAATATATCTATTAATCTCCATAATCACGTATGGCAAGAATTAATTTAATCAAAAAGAGAGTTGGTTATACATTCTTGATTTCAGTATACAGACAGTTCATATTTCAAATAATGTCATAAGCTATTAAAAAAAGTCTTCCTCCTAAAGTTATCAGTGTAGATCCTTCTGCAAGTACTAAATGTAACTTATTTAATTCAATTTAATTTCATATTAAGTGCCTCATCCAAATCCCCAAAGGCCACAGAAATCAACAGAAAATTTTCCAATGACTTCAGCAGAATTTAAATAAAATCTTTAGCCTCAACTTTTTAATCTATCAGCATCTAAATAAATCTTAAAAGTCCGCAAGCTTAGTGTTTTAGTCTTCAGACGAGAATTTTCTGAAATTTCCAGTGTACTTTCCGACCTTCCCATACCCTGATAAATATCTTTTTACAGCTCAACATGTGAAACATCCAGTATATTGAATAAAAATAAAAGACATGACACACAAAAAATAAAATTCAACTATTTTTAGCTATTATTTTTATAACTATCCATATATGTATGTAATTTTATATATAATATATATAATAATCTTAATTCTTATTCAAATTTCATAGTCTAGTTTAAAGATGCGAAAAATGGTGGTTTCATAGTTTGGGGGGTTTTTGTTTTCTTTTGTTTTTCTTCAAATCTTGAGTTCAGTTTAGCTAAGCCACAATTAGAAGGGGGGGGGGGGGAAGGATAATTTCACAAATGAAGTAATGCCCAAGGTCTTTCTCATGTGAACTGGAAAATACTTCCTGTATTCAGGCTCTGTATAATAACATTATTCCCTGACTTCCTCCTCAAACAAGACCTAATACAATAACCTTCACTGTGCCTTAATAGATGGTAACATTTGAGTTGCATGGAATTTGGCAGAAAATGCAATAGAAGCTACTCATCAGCTGAAAACCTGACTATGAACAGCAGTCTACAAAGAAAGGCACATAGTAGAATAATTAGTTTTAGTTCATACATGTATCCCATTAATCAACAGGAGACTAAACAATACACTTTCTTTAGTATCTTTAGTGGATAAAAATCAGAACTATGAAAGGATTCTTTTTTTGAAAAAAAGGAAAGTGGAAAAAAGAAAGAAGAATGGTTACTTAGAATAGGTCTTTTGCCCAACCCGTTTGCCTAACTCCAAATACTCCAGACAGATACTCGCTGTCTTCCTACTGCTTATGCTTTGCCCTCTGCTATTGAGCAGAGTCCTAGATACCTTAGAGGATCGGTTTTTTATAGCAGTAAACTGAATTAGTTCCTTTTATTTCTGATATTTTGGTGATRTGGATTCTCATTCACCGTTACCAGAGATTTTGTTCTAAGAATTTCTCCTACGCAATTTACTTCATTAGCTACAATTTCAACATGGCAGTTTGCACTGAGGAGAAAATATAAGGAAATACGATATATCATTGAAACAACAAACCAAGGAAAAGAAGGGAAGGTGGGGGGAGGAAAGAAGAGTTCAAAACTAAGTATTTATTGACCGCAAAGATCAACTTCCTCTCATCCACTCTATATCAGTTCATGATTTCTGAATATCCACAGCCAGGGAAATTAGTAGGTGTTGTGTTTTCATGAGAGGGATAAGTTAATTCTTCAGTTAATCCTTCCTATACCCTGCAGTTAGTTTAATAAATTGATAAGTAAAACCAACGATTTCTAGAGCATCTACCACAACAGAGACTCTGGAAGCAGCTTATTAGTAAGTGTGGCGCTTGGTTTGTGAGACAGGGTGGTGCTCTGGTTCAGGGGAGAGCTGGGCAAGCAAATCAAGCAGTTCATTTAAAGCAGGTCAGATTATTTAAGAACAGAGTATTCATCTCCTGAAACTACGCTATACACGAAGCAGAACGATTGATCTAAAATGATCAAAGTGAAAATCCAGGTACACAGTATCAATACGGCATAATGTTGTCCACTGCCTGTCTTAATCCCAAAGGCTATTTCCCTAACCGCGCCGGTAGGGTTCACTCTCTGAAGAGGTCCTCTTTCAGATAATCCATTCCAAAGCAAGTCTTTCAAAATTACCCACAGCACGGTGCTTTATCTACTAAACCCTTTACTGCAACTGATTAGTGTACGACAGGCTCTGATTGTAGTCTGTCATCCAAAATAGAAACCCAGAAGATACTTTCCAGATTGCTGTTCTAATAAAATATATAAAATGATTAAAATTCAACTACAAACTGTATCTCCACTTCCTTGCCCTGACCACAAGCAAGCATCCCAGCCACAGATCAGCGGGAACCTGGCAGTGCCACTTGTTGCCACACAGAGGTCTGAACAGATTCACTTCCATTCCTACCAGGACCTGCTCCTGTAACTGCCCCTCCACACCTCATGTCAGGCACCTGCTTTTCTAAGTTTAAGTTTGTCTTAGTGATAAGTCACCAACCTTAACAAGAAATGACCTATCCCATTTCCTACTCCGCTGATATGAATCTCAAGTCATTCCTGTTTAATTTTGCCTTCTATCTGCAGATATCTTCTGAGTTCTGAGTTACTTCTTCTATCATCCCTCCCTCCTCTGAAGTCAGTACACTATATTGTAATGTTTTCTTGCTCTTCCTTTTCTCATTTCTTTAACTGTTCTTATTTTTGTTGCTACCTTTGTACCTCCCTTCTCATATCTGCTTCTTGTTTCTGCTCTGTAATGCAACAAACTTCTTCCTAATATACCTCCATGTKCAAGCCCAAGTCCTTTAATCAAACTTCAATAAACGTGAAGATAAAACTTCTAAAAACATAGCAGAAAAAACCCGTAGATAGTCATCCCAAGTTTAGTTCAGCTAACCTCCCAGTGAATTCAGATAAATTGTTCTGGGGATTTGCTACCCTAGAATTTCAGCAGATAAGCTGTTCCTTGCACTTCCCTCAGGATCAGAAAATGAAAGCAGTAAGGAAGTTATTTTAGCCTTTTCCCATTTGTTTTATGCCTTTGAAAGGCATATACTGCTAATCCTTCAGATTTTCCTGACTTCTTTATGTAACTTGTGCTATTACTTATTACATTCAATTACAAATTTTGAAAGATTTTTGTTTAACTGCTGCCTACACCTCACCTTTACCATTCCTTGCATATGGGGGGTTTTGCCCAATAATACAGTTATGTTGCTAAATCCAATTTTTCTTCATCTCTGTGTCTAGTGGCTTTCTTRAATAACACTCTTGTGTATAGTTGCTTCAGACACCAGGGCCTTGATATATGCTTCTTATTGATTTCTTACATATTAAGCACAACTCTACTATTCTATATATTTAGGACTGTCACTATTTTGCTACTAAAAATATATCATGTCAGGGAAGTATATTAGGTATGTAAGAGTGCTCCGATTTAACAGTGTATTCACTAACATTTTTATTTATGTCTCTTGAAATTTAACTACTTTAAAAAATGCAGTCTATATATTCAAAAACACTTCTCTTCCTTCCCCTTCTTCCTTGACCTTTACATGAATGTAGCTATAACAAATGATCACATGGTACTGGCAGAAGTTTATTTCAGCCCTCATATAAACCAGCCAGCTCTAGGTCTCTAAAAAAAAATAAAAAAAATAAAAAAAAAAATAAAGTGTCCTGTTCAGTGAAAAATACACAAATACRCTACAGCCAGAAAGTAGTTGACATTTCCACTAAATAAGTAAATCAGTGCTCTTAATTAAGGTTCTTTTTACAGGAGATAAAATCACGCATTATCCAACACATTCTTTGTATAGTTTACCGTGAGGCCTCCAAGTTGCCAGTTATGGTACAACACATCTCCAATTTTGCACTCTAGAGACATTACGTCATGTAAATTGTTTAATATTTTAGCAACTACTGTTGATGAGGCRCTTCAGCATAGTGTCTTTTTATTACTCCCCTTCATGCATTGCCAAGGAGCTTTTATCTCTACTCTGCCTGGAAAAACTAGATTGTAGTCTTCACCTGCCATCATCAATATGATTAGGTTAACTAAACATGATTACATCATTGTCTTGAAGATCTTAAAAGAAACCTGAACAACTGCTCACAATTTGAAAAACTGAACAACTGTTGAAGATAGCCATCGACATATAGTCTACCGAGGTCTGTTTGCACTTGCTTGGTTTTGGTAGCAGAAAAAGAACTCCTCACGTACAGTGAGCTCAGGAAGTGAGCTCTTAAAATTAATGAGCTAACAGGGGACTACAAAACTACTCAAATATTTTTTAAAAGCTTCATTCTCAATAGAGGAATGCACTAGGGAATAGCTGTAGGTCATCATCCACCAACATTAAGTGCAATAGGTTACAAATGCATACAGACTATTTACTATAAACATTATACATTAATTTCCTGTAAGCTTCTTATGAGGTCCTCACTCCTATTTACTTTGCAAGCTACAAAAGCATTTCAAATGACTTGAAAGATACTATAGAAAGGTCGCTCGTCTTTCAACTCACTCTGAACTACTAGACTCTGGACTTTTCTCCAGTTGTCCATAAGGAATTGGACAGTTCCTATAGTTCTGAGTTCTTGATTAGCACCTTCATTTTTGTCACCAGAGTAACATTTTCTCATAGCTACATGTAAATAGCCACTGAGCCTCTGAGGCTTTAAATAGATTAAGGATTTTTTTTTTTTTTTTTTTTTTTTTT
>NW_028185261.1:2076753-2118171 GCF_003343005.1 Rhea americana | reverse complement strand
AAAAAAAAAAAAAAAAAAAAAAAAAAAAAGACTTACTGCCCGGTGCCACTTTGTATAAAGCCCATTCCACATCAAAGAATGACATGCACAATTTCTATTTCAGTTAGTTACAGTAAATCAAATTTAAATGCTCAAATATTCYAAAGTCAACTGCAGAAGAAGGCTGGACCATCACTTATGTAATTCATTTTAAAATCAGCTAGTCAATGAATATTATATAATGAAAATGACTTAACAGAAAAGTTTTGATACCTCAAACAACTTTAAAATAACTTTTCATAAAAGACAGTAATTTAAGATATAACAATAGTATCTGTAAATATTAGAATCAAGCAATGTGAAATAAGTAGATTCCTACTATGTAAAACATTTAGAACTCTCCTACTGCTAGCTAGTACTAGCACTGGGCTAAGCCCAGCCACCTGCTACACTGAAGCATACCACAACTCRGAAAACTCCTGGCCTCCATAGCAGGATCATGTTGCATTTGATGGCAACGTAGCCACGAAGACTAATAGGTGGTAATTTCACCAAAACCCAACATGTCTAATTGTAGTTTTGGAAACACCTTTCAGGAATGTTTCAGATTGCATCAAGCACTCTGAAGCAATATAGTTATCTCATTTTGCTGCTCACCCAAAGCAGTTGCTTTCTCTCATATCAACACACTTTTCATTCCAAAATGTTCTTATAACACTATTCTTCAAACTCGCTCAGGGTCTCTACAGTGTTTCTCTCTCAAGTTTTGGATACAGCGACACATCTAGAAGAACAATATTATTATTTCTACCAGAGGAGAAAAGATGTCCAAGAAGAATATAATCATTTTCTTTTAAGTTTGGTTGTTTTGAAACTTTCCGGCCTATAATTTTTTGTTTATTTTTGCTCATAAAAGAGCATTCAAGCTTCCTCACCTTGATCTTGGAGATCAAGGACCATCAAGGACCATACCCATCACTGCTGACCATACCATCAGCTCCGTGGTATTGCATACTCAGAGTTAATTTAGGRTATAAGTGTTAAAAGACTAATTGCTTGGTATATGTAGTGATATGTAATGATAATTAAGAACTAATTAAGAACTAAGGATAATGTGTGTTGTTAACAAATGAATGTAGTAGTTTTGTTTTAAAGTTTAAAAATGACTTCTCAGTCTTCTGAACACTCATTACMGTAATCTCTAATTCCCTAATTATGTTTTTGCATATTTATACACAAACAAATATTATATACTCATTTGCAACACTGTGCTGATATCAAACTACAGCTCTTTGCCCGTGTTCATGATTCAGGTCAGCTGTGATCTGCCTATACYGAAACACCAACTCACTTCAAAAGCAGTAAGTCAAGAAAAGTAAACAAAAAGGAAGTCAGATGAMCAAAGTTTTCACCATTTTATGCCAAATGGTTCTTCTACATTTTGCAGCTTTCAGAAGGTAACTAGAAATTGACAGATTTTAGCACCCTGAAAGTTTGGGGATATATAGCACTGGGGGGGGGGGGGTAATCCACTCTGAGCACAGTGCCTACTAAATGCAGGGTCAAAAATAGGAGTGTTGACTTTGAAATTCTCACCTGTAACTCAGCAAAAAACTGCTTTAAGAAAAAAAAAAAAAAACTCAACACTTTCTTCATGTTATAGAATACTTCACTAAACCAAAAATCAACATTATTATTAAATGGTTACTTTCATTCTCTACTTGGTTTGCAAGTAAGAACATATCTCAAACACAAGCATATAATTTTCCTTCTCCACWTTTCAAGGGACATTTAAGAACTCGATCATTTTACATTACAATTCTACAATACTTCCCTGATGTAACTACAATTAGGAAAATAAAAGAAAGAAAAAGAAAAAAAAAATCAATTCTCAAAATATAAGATTTGACCTGAACTTTACTGAAATAAACACGAAACTATATTATCTTTTCTATTACCACAAAGTAAAAAAAGTTTAACCCATTTGCATGCCATTCTGTGTTTGCCAGAGCTAAACAACCACGCTACATGAAAGGAAATTACCTACCTSTGGAAAAGGTACTAAAATGTCTTGTTCTAGATGTATTCATGGGAGATATTTTCCAATTTATTACTAATAATAATCTTTTTTATTAAATGTAATAAATTGATGATGTTCTCTTCTCTTGTATTAAGAAGCCATCAACTAAATGAACCTATTTTATCTAGTTTTCTCTAACACTCTAACTTACAATCTATGCCATGCCTTTTCTCCCCCCTCCTCAAATAGGAATATGATTTGAATTCATGTCAGCATAACAATATATTTATGAATGTGAGAAAGAGGATCTGTATTTGGTTCATTCACTGTTGTGATCTACAAGATTAAGAAACTAAACTTCATGATACTTAATTTTTTTCCCTGGAAATCACTGAGCCGCTATTTTTTCTAGGAAGCCAGAAGTTTTCACAGTGCTCTTAAACACTGAAGACCATCTAATGATAATTTGCTAAGATAAATTTTGAGGAAGAAGTCTTTCTGCACCTGGGCTTGATTTACTAAGCACAATGACTCCCAGGGCAGGACTATATGTATCAAAGAYATGAGTCCTGATTTCAACCACTGAAGCAGTTTTTAAGCTAATCATACAAGGCAGGGTTACAAAGATAACATGGGACTCATGAGAAATAACACCTGGGTTGTTTTATACACTTCCTTTATACATTTCTTTTATCAATGCTGCCTAAGTGCCAATCAAAGCCAGGAATAGAGTATTTCTATAAGAATGATTTTAATTTGTAAGTTCTGTGTACGTGAGAAAACAGGAAAACAGCACTGTATATTTGAGACACCATTTAATGTGTAATCTAACATAGACAATGTCTATTAGTGAAGACTAACTGTATGTATTTCTTCGTTGAATCAAAAACGAGGTGAAAACAAAAACTACAAAGAATGATCCAAAGTAAAAAGACTTTGGACAACACATTAATCCTATGCTAGCGTCCTATCCTGTGTTAAATTTTATWGCCTTCAAAACAAATCACCTACCTTCTGTTTACTAACAGCAAAAACATGCAAAATTGAGTTGGAAAAAATCTTTATATAAAGATTCTTGTATTTTTCAGGCCCTCCTCAATGCATTTGCAGTTCAGCCTCAGGCATGAGCAACCTATACTTTTCAATATGACTCTCAATCCTCAGATAGCGTGAATTTTCCAGCCTAAAACTAACAATTTTCTCTCCTAGAAAATTCCACTATTAGGTTAAACAAGGAGATAAGTGCTTTCAAATTTGTAGAATTGTCACAGAGCTACTGACTAATGCTTAAGAAGTGATTAAATATAATATCACATATTTAAAGAATGCAAGACTTCAAAACTTGTACCTCTACTTCCAAGGCTTTTAATTTCTCATTTTAAATGTTTTTCTTTTCAGTTGCATTTTAAATCATTCAGCATGAAATAAAATAGCTTTGTTCACACTTTTCTCTGAATAAAAACTTTAATACATAGCATATTTTTAAGTTAAAGTTTTGAGGACTGCATTTTTATAAAAACAACAAAAAAATCTATTAAGCATCTCTGTTCTATGGGAAGAAAAGAGATTAAGACAGTCAACTTCCACATGACTGACATTTTAAGAACTGTAGTTTTCCACTATATATTAGTGTAACTGCTCAGCCTCTAGCTTTTTTGCTAAATACATATCCATGCCTATTAAAATTATTTCATTGCGATTGATCTTCAACTGTTTGCTTCTCAGACTATTTGACTTCAGTGCATTTGAAGCGTGACTTTTTGAATGCACAAGTCAGCATGGATGTGTTTAAACTACGTGAAAACGTTCAAAAGGTTGCCAAAGTTCACACTTCTCAAATGTGACCTAAAGCATTAATTAAGTTTCTTTTTCTGAAGCGCTAAAGAAACAGCGTTAGACAACGGCACCTAGCCTTTCACGCTGAAAGGCAAAGATGAATTTCAATTTCTACAGTTTGCAGCTGGCAGTATGTTTATAGGATAAATAATCTCTATTGCTACAGTAAAAGTGAAACATAAAGATCATCATAGAGAAACTTATGAAATACAGACCAGATGAGTGGATGGTAAGGTGGACTGAAAACTGGTTGAACTGTTAGGCTCAAAGGGTTGTAATAAGCAGCACAAAATCCAGCTGGAGGCCAGTGATGAACGATGTATTTCAGGAGTTGCTAYTGGCTAAAAGCCTTCATTAATGACGAGGAAGACCGAGCTCAGCGCACCCTCAGCAAATTTGCTGGTGGYGCAAAACTGGAAGGAATRGTTGATGCACCAGAAGGCTGTGCTGCCATTCAGAGGGACCTTGACAGGCTAGGGAAGTGGGCAAAGAGGACCCTCAGGAAGTTCAAGGGAAGTGCAAAGTCCCACAGCAGGGAAGAAATAACCCCACGCAGCAGGGCAGGCTGGGGATCAACTCCTTTCTCTTTGTAGGAAGAGACCTGGGGATCCTGGCCGACAAGTTGACCATAGGCCTGCAACGCTCTCTTGTGGCAAGGAAGGCCAGTAGGGTCCCAGGCTGTACTGGGAAGAGCGTTTCCAGCAGGCTGAGGGTGATGATCCTTCTCCTGTACTCAGCACTGGGGAGGTACCTGGAGTGCTTGGTCCAGTGGTGGGCCAAGGAGAAGCTCTATCTCCAATTAGACAGGAACCTGAACTAAACGAYTCACTCATTTTTGTGTTTGATGTAGCAGATCCACAGCAACATGACCTAACACATTAATATAAAGATGAGGCCTCTCCTGTAACAACGAGGTTTTCTCTCTCCCTTACATACATTTTAGGGAACGTAAATAGGAAAGCACGCCACTGTCAGCATTTTGCCAAATCTTAGGRTCCTGCAGGGTTACTTTACTGTTTAAGTGAGAAACATTAATATAGGCTAAGTATATTCCTTAAGTGCATTTCTGYGAGAATACAGTGGCATATACCCTTTCTCTCTATTACTGGCTCCCAAGAACATCAGGGAGTTTCTTTGCTTAGAAATCCTGAATCATATCAAGCTCTGTCTGCATCTCTGCCTCCTGCCAGGGTCACACGCAGACCCTATATGTTCCTATTCCACTCAGTCAACCCAGCCGCTGCCCTTAAGTCAAAACAAATAAATAAGCAAATAAAAATAAAGTGCTTAGGCCATCCATTGCTTTAAATGACTGCCAAGAACCCTGCAGTGAGAGAAACTGTTCTCTTTCACGTGCTCAAACTCAACTCATTCTTACTCGTTGGATTTGACACACTGTTCTCAGCTCAAGCTATACACTTGTGCCAGTTACAGTTTGTCTTTTCTTCCCTCCCCTCTTAATTTTTYCTCTCATATCTCTACCACCCTCACAATACTCTGATCACTTCTCCATCACTTTCACTGCTCTTTCATGACCTCTTTTACGTTGACTAACCAAAGCTTTGTAGTTTACACAATTTACAGTCATCCTAACTGCACCATGGCTCTCTGGAATAGTTATAGGTGGAAAAAAAAAAATACACACACACACATTATGAAAAGACAGGAATGGCCAAATGGGTGCAACTCATCCCCACCACCACCCAAAAAATAAATAAATAAATAAATCGAAAGAAGGGAAAATGGGGAAAAAACATACAAATTTCTAATCCGTTAATTGTGCATATAAGCTAGACTAAATAGAGGCTAATGAAATAAGGCAATGAAACTTTCAAAAGAGCAGTGCGTTTTTATCTGACTGGATTCCTCCTACTCATTCAGGATGCAACTTATAGGCTTCTTACAGGCCACATCAACTTTGCAGTGGACTAATAGTTTGAACAATCTGTATATTTATCATGGTATTTGTTAACTAAATACAGAGTTTAAAATCAGCAGTAACTTTATTTGGATAATCGTAAACTCAAAGATTGACTGCTTCTGTCCTATCCCTGTATTTTCCAGCCTTCCCCTTTCCCWTCCCCAAACTCGTCCCTTTGCAAGTCCTTCACGTTCGGAGCAAGGGGGTCATCCCACAGGTGGCAGGCATAAGGATAGAGCTCACAATCATCTGAACATATATGCATAGCTGTAGCAGTTATTCAAATTGTTACAAACTGAGAAGTGTTTTGAAAATGATGAATGATACAGGGGAAAAAACAATTTCTTGCCTTCACACAAACTATTGGCTTTTAATGTCTTCACCTTGACTCAACTGGACCGTATACCTTCCCTTGGTTTATTTCTGCTGCACTAAAAGCATTCAAGTCTTTGAATTCAGGCAACCTATTTGTCTGATAGGAAAAAAAATAAGCTTACACAACTACTCAAGGCCATGTTTCCCCTGGAGGTGGCAGTTTGATGTAATTTGTCAAAAGCCAGAATAATGCTTTAATGGACAATTTACTTTAAATGACTGCAGTTGCTGCAGAACAAAAGACCAAAGCCAAGGATTAAAAATGGGTTTTACTCAGATGGATTTAATTTTGTATGATTAGCTAACAAAGTTTAACCTTTATTTCCCCTTTTTATTCAAGAGCAATAAAAGTAATTAAAGAAAATCCTTCTATTTCTACGGTTTGCTACATTTGATGTTCAATTGATGCATGAAGAGCTTGAGGGCAATTTCAATATACACTCTTAAAAGTTATTGCTCAAGGCTTAGTAATAAAATCTGATGTTTTCTTTTACCAACCATAGCTCCAAAAATTTTGACTAAAAATTTCTGTGCAATTCTACAAAATAAATCTGTAAAATTTATTTATCAAGACTCTTACGTGGTCCCACCAGAGCTCTTCCATTGTCATTGTAAATAATCTCACATGTTATATTTCAGTGCTGTAAAATATTATAGTACAGCTGGTGTATCAATGGAAAAGAGGAATTCAAAATTCAGAAAAAAACTAACTACACAATATGACTAGACACACTGTATACAAAAAAAGCTCAGATTTTTGAGGAACCTTTGCCTACATATTTTTCCTTGTTGAAAAGTTGGGAACAAAAATAACATTGCAACTATTTAACATCAAAAGTAGGTAAATTAGAACTGGAGCATTCCTTTGTAACAGTTTGTTCAAGCGTTTTATTGTTCAAGCTAGTGAAGAAGGAAACATCTTAAAAAAAATGACAAATATCCTCTCACCAAAAAAAAGCTGCCCCTTCTCTACCATTTTAATCACTTGTATGAACATTTAGGTTTACTAACCTACAAACAGATAGGAAAAAGAAATTAAAGAAATTGCAACTCCTTAATGTTTTCTTTGAAGCCTGTACTCAATTTTCACTGTTTCTTCTTAGTGCTTACCTATTGGATCCCTGACAACATGGATGCTTATATTATTCCAGGACTGCTAAATCTCTTCCAGGTCAGCTACTCTTTGTTAGTACCACCTCTTTTAAGTCATCTTCTATTTTCCTTGAATTCTGCATTCATCTGATCAAATACTCATCCAGCATTTAAGAGAGATCACTTGCATGGAGACTTCAACAAATCTTCATTTGTACAGCATGAAGAATGATCAAGCATAGAACTATCTACTACTTTTTTTCCACAAATTTATTTCCAAATGTTCCCAAGATTGCTGTGCAGCAACTAGGGTGCACATGCTGGAGTGGGTAACAAATACATAGGCTGTGAGCCTAGCTTGTCATTTTCTGCTGGCCAGTGTCACTTTTCCTGTCAAACTCAAATACTTCCAGTGTGCTTATGAATTTATTTGTGGGGGGCAGAGGAGAGAGAAGCTTTTTCATTAACCTTACTGCAGAATTCCCACCAGTAGATTGCTCTGAAAATTGATATACCTATGCCCATGCTCCACAGGAGAATTGCCTTTGAAATGCATTAAGCAGAGCAAACTTTACTCAAGTACATTTTATAAATCCATATATGCACCCCAAACGTAAAGATGTAATTTGGCTGCAGGCATGCAGGAAATTGTTGCTAAAGTTCGGAGCGCAGCCTCCGAGGCTCTGCGCGCTCACTCCGTCTACAGTGCTGGACAGAACTCTTAAAAAATCTGTGATAGCCATGCAGTTAAAAGTAGCCGTTCACGTTGTTATTTTGTCTGACTTAACTGAAAAGTAAACTTTCAGTGTGCAAATCGCTTCCAGTACTTTTTCAGAATCCACTTGGCATTACAGATAGCAGAGCAAATATCTCTATCTCACAAGGCAATTTCTGGATCATTAAAGGTCTTTAAAGGTATAGCAAAGCTTGAGTTTATTTAATGCCTCAACTTCCAGTGCAAGATATTCAGTTTTGATATATTGGTTGAGTAAAAAAAACATTTTGCTTTAAAGTTGGAAGAGAACTGTTATTTCACTAGCTTATATTACTTCTAGGAATTAAGCACAAGACATAGTAAACTGATTACCTAATAAGAAAATAAAACTCAGGATTCAGCAAATCTTTCTCCAGCAGTTCTACATTTTAGAGGAACTACTGTAGTGATCGATTAAAGATGAATTAGTTAGGCCAACTACATTTATTGCCAACTCCAAGAAAAATCCAGTGAATATTGATGTACAGTAACCTTGAAATTRAGTTCTAGCAAGATCATTGCCTACTGTACAATCTCATCATGCCCAGCAAGAACAGCGCACACTCAGGAACTGTCGGCATTAGAGATGTTCTATATACCACAGCTGAATTGTCCCATGACATACCTAGGGTGAAGAGTCAAGATCATCCCTAGAAATTTGTAGCCCAATTTATTTTTAATAACTGCACCATTCCCAATTTTGGAATTTCTTTGTAAATCACTATCAGTTGCTCACTTTTTAGCCCTGTTTCTCAAGAAAACAGCACCTACTTATGACCTATTTAATGCCAAACTTGGTGGTCAGTTCCAAAATTTGTGACATGGACAGAGGTTGTTGGGACAGTAAAACCTTTAAGTTTTGTACAGAGATGTCTGGGAAGGACAAAGACCTTCTGTGTAGCAGCCATCAATAAATCCACAGCTCAATCCAYGCTAGCAGTTTAGAAGAATGAGGAAATTTAGGATACAAATGGTCAGAACTCTTTTGTTCATTTGTTTCATCACTCTTTCAACATATAGTTTTTCTCTCAAGCATTTTCACTTCCTGCTTTCAGCCTTATTGCTGCAAGAGAAGTCACCACCACAGCATTTCTCACACAGCAGGAATGAGACCAAAAACAGACCAACTCAGAAACCATGAATACACAAGATCTTCAGAAAAGTCACTTGACTGAGTCAACCTATTGACATCTTCAGATACTCAGGCATCCTAACTATTGTAGTCTTAGAGAGCACTTTTTTCCAATAACGTCACCCTCCATTAATTTTCACCAAAACAATGAAAACAAATACACCAAAATATCTTCCATTTTAGTATTCCACCAAGAGAAGAGCAAAATGAAATAAAATCCAGAAAACAAGAGCATGCAAGAATACGCACGCTCTCCAAGGACCAAAGACGCTATCAGTAACAGTATCTCTTGCTACTATAGGGAGGGAGAGGCTAAAAATTTGCTATATTTCACAAATATAGAAATTTGACTGGACCAACAAATTTACATTTTTTGACTTGCATGATAAGGTAGTCTTTATTTCTACAATATCATGTTTTCATTTCTGAAACTTCAGATAAGAATATTCAGATATCTCTACTTATACTGAAGAATTGAATGATACCCTTTGACTCATGCTTTCAAATTAAAATAAGGTAGCAATTTGTAAGTATTCACTGAATTACATTCAAAGACTTGTACAGATAGGCTTGATACTTCAGTTCTGAAAACAGATGCACGTGTATATATACATTTGTATGTGAACATATACATGCATATATCTATTCTCAGAGATGTATGTGCATATATATACACATATATCTGTGTATATACACATACACATATAACCCTATACAGTTCTTCTATTAAATATTAATTAGTTTTACTACCAAATTCAAACTCCTTTAAGTTATCCTTTCAAGAACTCACCCTGTCACATCTGTCATCAAATCCAAGTTTTCCTACATCAGATTCATTTTTACTAGTAAAATTATACACCTATTTGCTTCAGTGCCTCCTTAAGAAGGCCTAAAGACTTTGTTCAGGATATTAGCTTCTCTGCAAATAGTTAAGATGCATTGGGATTTTTGAGCAGAAAAGCATGTTTTAGAAATGAACAAAACTGTTCCTATGGCTAGGATAAAAGGCCTTTTGCAAAAAAACTGACAACTCTTGAATACGTACTAGATAAATCCAGAATCTATTAAGATATTCTATAGACCAGGAGTAAAAAGTTGATCAATAAACATTTGAGTAATGACAGAATAGGGAGCCTAGCAGATTTCATACATTTCCAGTAGTAAATCACTGTATAATAACTCAAAAAAAACCCCACAAAACCAAATCTACACACACACACACACACACTTATATGGCATAGCAAATAGCTACAAATTAAATCAAAACCATATGGTAGAGGCTAAAGGGTAGAGCGCAACATGAATTTTATAATAAAGAACCATATGCTGCACTTCATGTTCGTGATGACTTTCTGTTTCACTGCAGATGATGACTATAAATTAGTACTGTAGAGGTGAGAGCTCTATTTAATTCTATCAAATGATCTTGAACATAGTAATATAATGTTTCCCTTTATCACATAATTTCAGAAGATAATGCAGTATCTAAGCTGCAAATCACTTTCATTCTGTTATGAGTAGTAATTTTAAAACTACCAGTTATTTAAGTAGCATTTTGGCAATATCTACAACAAAACTTAATAAGCCACTTAAAGACTGGAGTTCTTCAGAGCACTGCACACAGTTTCTCTAGTATCTATTATACAATATTGTCTTAAGTAGAAATTCAACTAACTCAGCTGGAATCTATAGTGTTTTAAATAGATTTTTACCAATGAAATAGAAGTAACTTCCCTACTACATCATGGCATCTGAAACAAAAATCTTACTATTATCACTTCACCTGCACCAGCATACACAACATTACCTGGAATCTGTTTCTGCCATTGCCATTAATTAGCTCAAGGGAAGTACAACTAATATGGCACTAAAAAGAACTTCTAGGTACCCATCCACCTCAGTGTTCTTGTCTTCCTAATGATAATTTAACTGAACATGGGTTAACAGTAGTGAAAGTTTACTAAAATTTTAGATCTAGAAATGGGTTTCCTCCTAACCCCCTAAACATTATCTATTTGCTTCACTCTTTTTAATTGCATGGCATCTTAAATTAATCTCAGTGTTGGACATCAGTCCTGTCAGCCTCCTATGTTTTCAGGTCTATCAACTTCTTGCATTGCCTCGAGTTTATCTGATTCTGTAAAAAGCTGTTTCAGCTCACTAATCTGGCAGAAAACTTCCCTGAGATAGAATAAATCAACTCAGGGTCAGCCAAATGTCAGATTCAATTCAAGAGGAAGCAAGATCAAGCAGAATACAAGGAATTTGGGATTTGCAACCAAGAATTAGGTTAGCTTATGATTCCAAACTACAATAGTTGATACTGTAACTGTAACTCTTGTATTTACCTTGCTGAGATAACCAGTAACGCTCTCTTTTCTCAATTATATTTKTTTGTAATTTCACCTCTGCTAGGGCAGACTAGATGCCTTCAAAATCTCAACATTAAATTTAAGTCTTGGTTGTCCTCACAAGAAAACTAAGCTTTGGTCTGAACAAGCAATAATTTCTTTGATGTTGTGAGAAACTCCTTAAGTTTCACAGGTGTTCTGATATTTTTTCAACTAGTTTTGTACCATGATTGCTTTCTGAAGGCATAAAAGCAAACATCAACACCTCCATGTACAACTTCCATGCAACCCACTGGAAAAGAGAAAGATGTTCTTGTAAGCCCTTACCCTAAAAGATGSTGTATACTTCAAGAAAAAAGAAAAAAAAGTGCAATGATTAACATCTGGAATGTAACCTTCCTTGGGAAAACAGTTTGGTTCAACATTTGCAATGCAAGTACTCCTTAATCCTTTAAACAATTNAAAAAAAAAAAAAAAAAAAACACATCAAGATCACTCTTAGTTTATAGGCATGTCAATGGATTTGTAGGAGGACTGTGGCTAAACTCCCACTTTTAAATTCATTATCCAACTAACGATATTCTGACACAGAAAGTTTTCTCAGAGCTTTACTACCTTGAAAAATAGAACTTACTATATTAAAGAAAAAGGTTACCTAAATGCTGCATATTACAACATATCTTAATTTCTCTAGTTTAAACAATGACCTGACAATTTTTAAATAGAATTATCATAACCATTGAGATAGTCTCACTGTCAGACATCGAAAGAGTATTTTGAAACAGAGCTTTYCATATAAAGGAAAAAAAAAAGCAAAATAAGAAACCTGCAATTCCTCATTTGCTTTCAGAAAGATACAAGATCCCACATCAGTGGACAGTAATACAAAATGCTAAAATACATTGACCAAAGAATAAAACTCAAAGCAGATATAAAGGAATCTTGCTCATTTAATAAATTACAAGTTAGCACAAACACTTAACTCTCAGGCATCCTTCCTAACATATCCTTAAAGAACTATTCATTTACCTATGAGTCATCCATAGATAATGTTTCCTTAATCTCCAACATCATAAGATAACCTTCTTCCTATGCAACAGACTGTAGATCTGTTTAAGTCCCAAGCATGCACCCACACCAGCAAAGTAAAAAACAAAAAACAAAAAAACAAAAACAAAAACACATCTTGGGGACAAACAATAGATTTTTTTTTCTTTTTGATGTCAAGGTCACTGGTTCACCACACAAAGTAACAGAAATATGATGATCCTACGATTAATCTTCCATCAGTCTTCCTGTCAACTGCTGAGAAGTAAATAGTCCTTTTCATGGAAGATTCTTCTCATACCACAGCTGTCTCCTATGCCTYGAAAGAGCCAACTTTCAGGACTGCTCACCAGAAGGGTCTGGATTATCMCTCCCTGCTTGGTTCCGGAAGGGCTCTCTTCTATAGCAAATTCTGTAGCAGCCACAAAAGGACTTCTCCTTTCCCAGACCTGCTCTATTCTCTCACTCCTCACCACCCTCTTTGCCTTTACCAGAAGAWTTGGGTAATAAAATACCAAGAAAAYGCATTTGAGCCTTCAGCCATTTGATATGCCATTTGCTTTGCAACAGAGATATAAATAAAGAGGAAAAAATTGTTTCCAGATTCACCATCAGTTCAGCTAAAATTAGTGATACCTTCTCATCTCTTCAATCACATCCTGTACATCATGTGCTTAGATCCTTTTGTTTTCAAGGACAAAGGATAAATCTAAATGTAGGGAGCCTTATGCCATCTTTTATTGAAGTTTTGCTTGAAATTATCTTATTGCTCAAAAGGCTTCAAGAGTTAAGAGCTTCAGTATGTGTATGGAAAATTATTGATTTAGAGACTACTATAAATATATTCCTTCTCTTCTCACAGTGAACTTAGCTTCTGTTAAGACAGAAAGGAGACAAGTACAGCAAAGGAAAAGGAAAGCCAGAAATAAATCCACAGATTGTTGCATGTGAGTTTTCTTTATACTACAGAAAATGGAATGGCACCATGGCTCAAAAGCACGATGTTTTATTTTTGTTTTATTTTGTAAGAATATTTGACCGAGACTCACAGTAAGAATGGGAACTGGGGAAAAAATATTTGAAGAAAATGTATGAATGTTTTACTATAAAAATCTGCAGCAAGGACTTTTTAAGTAGATTGGTGTCATYGAAATAAAAATTCTCATTTCAGTTTGGCATATACAATCGAAGCAAGAASAGTTCATGCAGACTATGAGACCACCTCTGTGAATGTAACACATAACATTATTAACACACAGCCCACACTTCACTGCTGCCCTTCATTTGGCTTTGTTTTCCAAGCATCTCCCAGAGGGCATCTCTTACAAGGACTGCTATAGTTCTGTAGCCTGTCTAAAAGGAAAATTCAGTGGAGTGCTCTCATTAACGTTCTTTTAATGAAATATTAAATCTGCTGTGGCAGAAAGTATATGGAGTTAGCCAATTTAAAAGTGATCTAAGCAAAAAAATGAGCAAACACATAAATAACAAGGATATCGTTTCTCCTCTCTTCTTTCCAGAGAGATGAAGAAGCTGAATCAAGGAAACAAAAATACATCTGGTCACTTAGATAAGACAATGTTTAAAACGTTCCTACAGTAAGCAATACAGGTGAAGTACCAACTGTTTTATTTATCTTATGATGTTTTCAGAATGCAATAGCAAATTATTTCCTCTAAAGTTCCTAGCAAAATATTATGCTACCATGAGGCATATCTGTTTTCTAAGCATTCTCTTGTTTCTATTCTTATGACTGTAAACCCATAGAAAATTAAATGTATCAATTCAATGCTTCTGACAAATCCAATTAGAGCTAATGAAATATCTGAAAATAAATCAAATGGGTGATAATCTTCAACTTTCAGTTCTCTTTGTATGAGTGACCTATAAATATGTTGAAGTTCTCTTAGATAAATTCTTATTTCTGTGAATAATAATGGGTTAACAGCAATTATTTACAAGTATTTAGTCGTGATAGGCACAAGAATTGTTTACAGATGCTTGTACACACCTTATTCTGAGATGCAATATATAAATACATTTACAATAAATTTATATACACATTGACGAATAATGTTCAAAACTGATCAATATTTATGATCTTGATATTAAAAAGAAAAACAAAACCAAAATAACACACCTAAATCAAATCAAAACAGCATAGTTGAGAAATACAGTTAGAACAAATGAAAATGAGAGACCCAATATAATTATGCAGTCTAACTAACATATCTCCTWCTACAGCCTGCTGTTCCGTTGAAGTGAAATGACATCAGATAGAACTATTACCTAYCTACAGAAATACAACTTAAACATCACTGCCCTAAACAGCATTCCAGTTTAACACAACGAGACTGCAATTACATTTGTTATACTAAAATGTAGTGTAGTATTCTGTAATAGTATCAATTTGATATCATGGATGGATTCAGAAGGGTGGCATACAAACAGTACTGAAGGTAGTTTTTACGAACATTTGAATGACTTTAGATCTTAACTTCGGAGTTCATTGCTCATTTACTGTCAATATGATTAAGGTCTCCAAGACATGTTATGTTACACCACTTAGAGTTACACATGATGAAATAATTTAAATTATGTTTTAAGTTAATATAGCATTTTAGTTCACATGACCATACAGAGACCACTACTCCACTGACACACAAGAAATCCCTTTCCTTCATCTTCCAGGTATCTTAAATCRCTTTTGAAACACCATCACACTCAGAAATCTTTACCACCAGAAAAGACTAAAGTTAAATTTGGTCATAGATTTTTAATGTTATAAAGCGCTGACTTAGATCCATCTTATTATAGATCACTTTTTTTTTTCTCTAAAATTCTAATTTCCCCTCGYCCACCTAACTTGTGGTTTTAGTCTACTAAGATAAGTTCAGTGCGACACTTTCCTTTGAATTATGCATACACTTAAGCATGCTGTGAAATAGGAGAYTGAATGAGTTAAGAAAAAGATAGTACTATTTAAATAAGAAGGTTGACTTACTGAGGTAAAGGTGAAGCAAATGTTAAAACTTTTTTATTATGACAAATCTCCAACCCTGTCACAACTCAACATACTATACTATCTGAAATAGTTAACATCTAAGACAAGTCATGTGTTGATGTAGTTAAAGCACTAAAAATTGTCAAWCCTTGCTTGTTAAGTATTTTAGCTATTTCTCCAAAATGCTTTGTGATTTAATTATGTTCAACAGACTAAATTGTTTCAAATTAAGACTTACAAAATTCCATAATAAAACAACATTTCTCTCCCTCTCCCCACCCCATCTGATTCTGCTTGTTGCCAGGAGGTTCTTCTAAGATCTTCCAGATTTGCCCTTAAATAACCAGTTAGTTGCAGAGCACAGAATTCATGAACCTCTGCAGATCTGCACTGAGGATGCACCTCTCTTACATTGGGCACATGAATCAAAGCACCAGCAAGCAGTAGGATTCACGATATTCTTTGAAGGGGTGCATCAAGAATAAGGAAAAAGAGGAGAAAAAAAGATTTAGTTTTGTTATCTATCAGCTCATATCTCTSAACGAAGAAGGCTTTACCATTCATTCACATCAAGATGATGCATTTGAGGTAAAGATCCCGAGGTCTGTGATGACAGAACCCATGCAGGAAAAACAGGTAAAGTCAATCAAATCACTCCARTACTGCTCAACACAAGATCTATACCACACGGTGAACATACCACCATAACTCAGGCTGCACAAGTCCCATAATTCATCTACACACATTTKGAAGAGATTTGTAGGGATTTCAGAATAGCCCAATAAACATCTTGGATTCAGGCAAATACCATTTGAAAAGCCATAGTTTACCAAAATACACTATAACACATATAGCTTTTTGAATCTCTACAGAGGTCAAATGACATCCTACTCATTTAAAATAAGCAGATATATGACCCAAGAGTAACATGTTTTACTCTGAAAAACATGTAGCAAAAAGAGTAATTAAATTCAGTGACTGACTCTTACGTCTTTCCAGGCACTGTGATGGGGTAGCACTTGATTAATATTTTGCTTAGGTTGGGTCTCTGAAAAGCTAAGAGGTTCATGTACAACATTTCTTTGACAATAGGACCCTATAATATGCCCACTAGACAAAGTATCACAATTGAAGAGTTTTGTTTTGCTCCAATATGTTCCTTCGGACCACTTACTTTCCATTTAAAAATAATAAGGGGTGGTCAGGCATTAACTAAGCAAAGAATTTTAAGCATTAAATATCTGACAAAGCTACAAATATTTCTAAACCATAAGTCATAAACGTTTCATAGCAAGTTCTGCAACATAACTCTTTCACGACATTTGATTGCATCATTGCAGTTGTTCTCATCTCATTTATCTAAAAATCTTGCTACTGGTGACAGAAATGAGCCTTTCTGCTTCCAGAACAGATCACTGTTTTTACAGCCCTTAGACATCCTCTGAGGAATCTCCTCAGGCTTCAGTTTGTCCTCAGATAACTGATGAGGTTGTCTTCAAAACTAACATTCAGGCTAACAACAGAAATTCATTGTTAAGTAACTCAGTGATAATATATACATACAGATTTGTATTAATGCATAAAAAGAGTCCTGAAGTATGTTATCATTAGAAAATATTCTAGCAGCCTGGTGTAAAGAGCACATAGGATGGCTCAGGTTAGCATAATGATTTCCATGGGAGAAATCTGCATTCATTTGCCTGTAACTTTGCCATACTTTAAGAGGCTGGAAATACTAACTTATATTGGAAATTTGTATTTCCAATACAAATGCCTGAGTTTTAGTAATTTACTTTTGGAAAGAAAAAAAAATGTGCATTTATCTAAGAAAAATTGTACAGGTAAGGCAGATTAGTGCAGTTATTTTATGAGCAAGTATGACAAAATGTCCACCAAACTTGATTGGGCAGAAATACTCAGAAATAGCCACAACTGTAGAATGCTGACCCTTTGAAGGTTTAGTAATTTAGTTTTTTTTTTTAATTWAAAAAAAAAAGAAAAAAAGCTACCCATTGTTAGTCTATAATTCACCCTAGCTGTATCATATTGAGAAGGAATGGAAAGTTGTATTCTAAATAGGTAATTGTAAACGAAGAAAGAAAGAAAGGCAGCTCTGCTTTAAATAGCTTTTCATAGATAATTACCCTGTATTAGATCATCATGATCATTGTTATCTCTATATTGTAGAATTACTTCCTTCAACAGATATAACAAGGTAACAAGCATATACTCAGCAAAATTATTCAACACTAAATATCATCAACCATCATTTAAGAAATTATGGGACTAAACATTTTAGCAGCCACTTAAAACTTTCACGATTATTTGATAGTAGATAATTAGGTAATTAACTTAAACACTGTCTCAAAAGCATTGTGAAAATTCATTATAAAGAAAAGTAACTGATAGACTGTGTGCTGCATCTTTGCCAATTAGGGCCTATTTGTCTTTACAAATATAAAGCCTTCTCTTTAATGAGGCACCCAGAGAGTAATTTTCTGAAAATTATCTTTTTGCAAGAAAAGCCAAAACAAAAACATCTGAAACCTTAATAAGTATTTGTTTCATGCAAGCAAAATAGGTTGGGGGGGGGGGAGGAGGAAGACGCAGGAGATTTATATAAAAGACATATTTGGATAAAAATCACAGAGAACTCAGGACTCTAAAGATAATGAAAATCCAAGATAAAACCTAGTAGAAGTCAAAAATTTCAAGTTAACAAAAGCTCAATCCAGGAAAAAAAAAAAAAAAAAAAACAAAAAAACAAAAAAACACTCCAAAGAATTTTCTGTTGAAAGAGAGAGGGACCATAACCAGAAAACCGCTGGCAAACAACTTTAATCAAGAACTAACAATTCTACTGCTTATAGCCCTGCTGGAGTGCAACTTCACGGTAGAACAGGCACACATGAAAGGAGGTCATACTGTAAATCACAACCACAAATTAGCTTTTAAAATATCAAGTTTCTAACAAATCAGAAATCCTGACTTTAAATATGTCCTATAGCCAGTAGTACTGCATGCTAGATACACTGTCCAGACCACAGAAGCCTTTTGTAGCAGCTTCTCTGAAGCCAAATAACCTAAGCACTAACCCTCAATCTCAGAAATACGTTTGAGGTGCTAAAGAATTTCTGTGGGCATGTTTACTACATGTAGCTTTGAGGTATTTTTATTGAAGGTTTTCATACTTTTAGTTTGGAGTTTATGTCATGCTACACTTGAGAGGTATTGATTTGACTGTCATTTAGAGACTATAGACTCAGAAGTCTGGGAACAGACAACTAAACACAGCTATTCAATGTTACTTTATTGCTTTCATGAAGAATATTATATGAGTTTTTAAGACTACAAGCACTCAATCAAGAAAACAAAATTTCAAAATCTCTATTATGATGTTAACTTTACTTTAAAAAACTTTTAAGTTCTTGACTTCAGAAAACAATCCTACTAAAAACATTTAGAATCCCAACTGGAGATCTCCAAGAATCGATGTTTCCAAATAAAAGGAGCAGAAATTGTGTCCACGTAATCACGTTTCAAAGCTCAGTTGCAAAGCAACTCACTTTCTGCAGTTGATGCCTATGTTCATGCATCAAGTATTTAAGCCACAAGCAGCTGTAGAAGTTAACAGCATGAGAGGTACAAAAATAAGCAATGTATGAAGTCTTCCGCATACTGTGCCAGTCTCCCTGATCTCACAGGTTTTAAYTGGAAAATACTCAAAGTGTGTCACTGTAAATATGTCAAATTTCCATTTTAAGGAGGAAAAAAAAAGGGGGGGTCTGCATTATGCAAATTCTTTCTTCAATATTATTAAATTCAACTTTATCATTATATCTCACTTAATTAGGAGAAAGCATAAAGATGATTTACCAAGAAAATTCCTGTAGGAAAACAATTACAGAAGCAATGAATTTCAGATACTAAGGATGATTCTTTACCCATCTAAACAATTAGTAAGTAAAAGAGTAATAATGAAATCAGTATCTAATTTCATAGTGAAATGCAACTAATGCAACTACATAAAATTGAGATGGGGAGGTAAGTAAGAGTATTCAGCTTTCTGGATTCTTCAAAGCTTTCTGCCAAATTTGCAAAAGCACCTGCAATAGATAGACATAGGAATACARACATGTTTTAGCTTTATTTCCTGTAATTCTTCAATATGGACCTGAAATAGATGCAGTTATTAGTACTTTATAAGTACTAATAAGTACTAATTCCTCAGGATTCGTCCTGAAACAGGAAAATTCATTTCGTATGACGTCTGCTAATTTTGGACTTGGAAACTTTAGATATAAAGGACAATGTATGAGATAGAACCAGGACCAACTCAAAAATCACTTTTCACAGAAAGCTTCTCACTTAATGAGGCTGTCTCTACCCTAGTATTTTAGATTAAATATACAATAAAGTAAGCTTCCTGGTTGTTCCCACCTACTGCGCTTCAATTTGAACTGAATTAATCAGATTCCTTTTCAATGAAATCAAAAAAGATGATCAGCTTCAGGAACACATCTAATATGCCCCCAGGTACGAATAGCCCTTCAAGCCATGGGATCAGCTTAGAATCGGCCTGCATTTAAACACAGAAAACCCCCGAATGTTCCCATCTCTCAAAATCTGAAATACTCATTGTATTAATATCAAGTCCCCAGCACTAATGTTGCTCCTGTTAATAGATAARCAGATCCACTCCTGTTGGTCTGTGCTGCTTGCTAATGTAGACTGTATTTGAAAGAAAACAATTTGAAAAGCGAAGTTCCTAACCACCAATATGCAGAAGCAACTATTACATATATACACACTTACAGCACTTAGATGTGCAGCACACTGTAAAAAAATGAGCTGAAAATTTTACACATCAGCAAATGCTTTTTAATGCAAGTGTGATAGTTTTTATATATATAATTTGTTGAGAAAACATTTATTTGTTCTATTTCAAAAATACCAATATTTCAATTGTTTTGACGATATGTGGGCAGTTAAATATTTCTTTTGCTTTTTAATTTTTTCGCTCTTGAATGAAAGCTCCTGAAGAGCAAAGATAAGCAATATATATAAATTAAAAAAAAAAAAGGGGGATGTCAGGTGCAGACAAATACCTGTCATTTACTGAAATCTTACATAGAATGGCAGTTCTTTTTTCTGATTATCTTTGCTTTACGCTTCTAGCTTTCTCCTACAGTCAGGATGGTTAAAAATAAGAAGAAAATTTAAATGCTTGAATTTCTGCCTGTTGTCATCTGTTTGTTTGAACAACGAGGAGATTGACGAGGATGTGTCATTTGAATTACATTTAGACTTTGCGTGTCATTTCGACTAATTTTGCATTAAGATTTGTATTGAACTATGTAACAGCAGCTTTCGTATCTCCATTGCAGCACTCCACTGCTTTGAGGATGTCAATGTTTTCAGTGAAAAGGTTCACTGCTAGACACAAACAGAAGTTCCTACCRTTCCCACAGAACGCACAGGGCTGTATTTGCATAATGCATCAGCGGAAGAATTAGGTATTAGCAATATTTACAGTACCACGGCTCAGAGTCCTGTCCCACTATGCCTGCGTATTTCCTTCGAATCTGCTCCCTCCAGAGTATCACACATTCCCATCACCCTTGCACCTCAAAGGAACATTGCCAAAGATATTTTACCRAACATTAGGTCCTCCAGCTGCATTTTGGAAGTTTGCGGGGTGGAGGGAAGGGAGGGGAACGAGYGGGTGTTTAACTTATGTATTTAAAATCCATGAGCTGGTGGAGCTGAAATCTGCGAGAGGCTTTGGTTTTAAAATCAGTAAGGACAGTAACTGTTCTCCAGATGTAAATGCAACTTCTACTGATATGAATGGATGAACAGATCAAGGCATAACATGACCTGGACTAGCAAAGATACCTTTAACAAACAGCTTTGTGTGCCTACTGCAGTAAACTGGAGAAAAAGATAAGTGTGTTCGCAATGATGCAAAGATGTCTTATGTCTATTGTTTTATACTTGAATTTCATCTTCAGATCAGGGGAAGCCTGAAAACTCTAGATCTGTCAGAATGAAGACCACAAAATGACCACAGCCTTCCATGGATCCTGCAGGATATATGCGCTGCAAAGATGCCAGCTTGAACCCTATCCAGAAGAAATAAGGCTATCTAACAAGAAATCTCCCAAGGACATTCTTATTCCATACCAAGGATGTGTTTGGGAGACAGTTCCACGTTAGTCCCACAGGCAGACATGAGCCAGCTCATGCAGAACCTACACAGCTGTGTGAATGTAAAATATTTCCTCTGCTAAATGAGCACCCAAAATACAGCATGCTGACGTGCCCGAGAATGCACGTGCAGATGAACCTACAGCACAAAAAGCAATACAGCTGATATTCCAGGGGAGTTAGTTTAAAGTAACYGTTCCACTTAAGGGTTCCACATTAGCTTCTTCAGAACAGCTTCCCCATGTGATGAAATATTACATTCAAGAATCTCACTTCGCTGGCTAATTGTCCCCACTACGGAAACAGGAGGGAGATGAGGGGAGARAAGTTCTGATGACTTCCTGAAAACTTTGCCAGATGCACCAGTCCTGGTGAGAGTTCTAGATAAGAAAGGTTCATTTATACTGTATTTTGTAATTTATGCATAGGAAAAAAAAAATGAAGTGCTGCGTAACTTTATGCACAGAATACTCACGCTGGAGCAGCTCCACCCATTCAGCCACATCTTCCAAAGGAGATTTTGYGAGTTACTTCTATTTTGTACAGATAATGACTGCACATTGACTAGCCACATTGTGTTCCACTGCATTTCCTGTGTAATAAACCCCAGGAGTTAACAATATGGATTGAAAGTAAACATGTTAAGCAAAGCAACTACACTTGCACAGATTTGAATAAGAGTTCTACGTTACTGGGTTTTATACCAACTGGGCAGAAAGAAGCAAGTAGCAGAACAATTTTCTGTGGATGATAGCTGAAAATGTCTGAAAACAATTATAGTTTKTTTTTTTTTTTAAAAAAARAGTAAATCTGTTTCCTTTCGCATAATTATTAAAAACCATTGTGGCCATCCATAACAAGATGTTYAGTTCCTCTCCACAGAGGGAATCAGCCTGGCCCTTCCTTAGTCTTGATGCACCTAGGCTGTTGCATGTGATGTTCTGTAGCTGAGGAGATCATTCACTGATTATTCGCATGATCCATAACCGTAACGGCAGCAGGACTGCTGGTCTAGCAGAACACATGGTCCTARTCACTGCTGTCRTGGRAGAAAAACAGCCAACTGTATCTKTTTAAAAATGTTAAATCTGACACTAAACTGAGACTGGCATTTACATAGTGACATCCTTAAAAAGATTATCTTTCAGGGTKAATTTTATGACTTTTAGCTCTCATTTTTGAAAAACCATTTCATATTCCTAGTGCTGGGAGTGCTTTCAGAATCCTGCACACTACSGCCTGGCTTGTTTGCTTTCATCTGTTGCACTGGCAGTATTTACACCAATGACTATATTTGAAAACACACTCTGGAATATCCTCTCTAGATTGGAGTAAAGAAGAGAAACAGGGTGGAAAAATTGCTCAGAAAGGGCTCGTTAATGACCTAACCTCCGTAAGGGACAGTGGTGCGGTTTGGATCGGGATGCCAGACTTCGGTGCCTGCACACGTGGGTACCTACACATGCACTTGGCGCCCAAGCTTTTCTTGTGGGCGGTGGAGATTTGATCATTACACTCTGTGCAATCTAGAGAGCTATGCCGCTGGCCAGCCAAATACGCGTGTACTTTACAGTGGGCTAAATTGTTTCCTAGGCTCCATTGACAAGAAAATCCTATACTTGTCTCCTATATTGGATGCCTCTGTGGTCAGCTGAGATACTTGGATATCATATGTTCACCAATTTTCTGGTAACAGAAATCTTACCTGTACATTGAATGCCAGTAAGCCAGAAAACGAGGGATACAAAGCAGAGGCTGCACCTACCGCTCCTACCCACCTGGAGGAAAACATAACCCATTTCATCTCTTGAGCTCATTTGGTATAGTTGTAATACATTTTTATATGTGTGTTTGTATATACAAACACAAAATAGCAAATATAGTTGCATCACAACCACAAAACACGGTATTTAGGGCTTACTGCAGTTCCTTTACTCTTGGATGATTACAGAAAGAAAGGAAAGCTAACAAAGAGTAGGAGAGAGAAAAAAGGTGTATTTACACTGTACACTATTGAGGATTACATCTGAATTTATAATAAAAGCATGGATTTGTCACTGTTATTCCTAATGCTAATCTCTAGGCATTATGGATAAAGATCATACAGGGATTTCAGAAGTTGTAGCTACAATTCATTTAATGAGATTCACCAAAGAAATTATAGCAAGTAATTTATTCATTAAATTTCATCTTTATGATATTCTTGCAATAGATAATTTCATACGCCTCCTTATTAGAGAAAAGGGAACTTAGTCCACAGCTTGCTATGTTACAGCTGAGCAAAGAGAGAAAACAAAATTGTAACAGTTCATTTGAAATAACCAATTTTAATTCAATTGTGGTTGCAGCCTTTCAGTATTGAAYGAAAACTTATGTACTTGAGCTTCAGAACATATAAATCCTTACATAAAGCACCATTTTCAAAATTCAGGAGGGCATACACTCATCGTGAAGTAGTTGAATATCTCTAACATGCTAGTAGCAGAGATGTGCTATTCAAAATCAATGATATAGCTCAGATGTTAAGTGATTATTAAAAAAAAAACCACACACACACCCCAACATGCTGTACATCCTGACCCTATAAACGGCACATTAAATTTAAAACTATGTTTAGAATGAAAATTATTCCTTCCCAATGTTAGCTTAGCATTTGCTGTTTCCACAAATATTTCTTGTTGTTCACTGTAACAGTCACAGGTTGCAAAGACAAGCGAGGTATGACTCTTATGGTAAGCAAATTTATTCACCTACCTGCAGAATTGGCTGCATTAACTTTACGTTGACTGTTCACATACTCTACAGCTTGCCATGCTGAAAAGCTGAATAAACAGGGAAGGCACTCAACAGCCTCCCTATTTCCAGCAAAATAAGCAAGATTCGGGATGATCTGTATTTAAAAGTCATACCGAAATAAGCAACATAAATACCCACTGATGTATTTACCGCCATTTTAATCCAGAATACCCTTTTTAAAAAAATAGCTTTACAAGAAGACAAGAATTCTACAATCAAAGTATGAAGTCAGGTCCCAATTCTCACTGATGCTTGGACAAACTCAAATGAATATTGTCTATGTGAATCTAAAACATTGCACATYGTTGCAGTTTTATTATCCTGAATGTTTATTGATGAGCTTGTGTTGCAAGAACAAGAACATCCAAAGGTGGCAATAGCAGTTCAGAAACCCCTTAGGAATAGCTAATGAGTAGTTGTTATAGGATGCTGGCAAATTTCAATCAAAGCATTTTCTAAATATCCTCAGTAGGCTGCAATCTAGAGAGAATTATTAAAACACGAGAAATTTCCTCTAATGTAACTAATACCCATCAGTGACAAGTAATACATCTACGACCTATAGAAATCAATGATTCAACTGAAGACAAAAATCTTTATCTTCTCTATCTCTTCTGCTGATAAAATTATAAAAGGCTAAATATTTAAACTGCTATGATACAGAAACCAATGATGATGCATAAAATTATGTGTTTTATTAATGTAATTCCCCCATGCTTGCATGCCCCCATGCAAGGGGATGACTCAGGAAAACAAGCTCTTTGACAGGGTATGGATTTATGCTTAGAAGAAAATCACAGTCTGAAACCGAATTCATGTGGTAATGAGTACTTCCAAAACATTTTCTTCACCATTTTTTCCCCCCTCTTGAAATAATGATGCTTTTGTTCAGGCTATATTTTCACTTTCTATATGTGAAACATTTTCAAAATAACTTTGAATGTCTAAGCAGTTGAAGTTGTTGAAATCTGGAGCTGGGAGGAAAACATAAATTAAACAAATTTGTTTAGGCCCAGTGGGTTTAGAAAATCTTCCCTTCAGCTTTCCACRGCTCCATCTGTATACAGATCTCTGTAGACTCATATACAGACTTAAACTTGACATTATCTGCTGTGTCTTGGGAGAATTTCTGCACAGCAAACTTAATTTTTTAAAAAAGGGCATTGCATTCGATAAGAAACTATTACCTTTCTAATAAACTAATTAATATAATACGTTAATTTAAAATGCAATGGAACCACATTAAGGCTAATAAACACATTTGGAATTTATATTCTTTAGCCTACATCTGAACACACATTTTAATCTTATATATTGCATGTTTTTATAATTATTGTTATGCGTAAATGAAAACTCAAGTATATTTAGTGAGTGAAGGGCACTGCCAAACCTGTATCTTCTTCAATTTTAGTAGAGGTCATTGCTTTTGTTGAAAATAATAAAATCAAATACAGTTAAAAATGACTGCCTCTGAGTTCTACTTAGAATTTAGTTTCAATCCAGTTGCTTGCCACTTTAATTCAGCCATTGCTCCCTACTTTGTGATACGCAGATATTTCTCATCTGAGCCCCTATGGCCAATCCAGAGTTTGAAAATAATCAAATAGAGCAGCATGCAATTTAAGGTCCTGACAACAAGCACAGAAATGTTGCTTTATGCTTGAGGGAACTGCGCACAGACCATCTGCTGCCTTGGTGATTCCCCCGATGCCTGTCAAAGTGAGTATGCATGGAAAGGCATGGAATGGAAAGAGAGATATTATCACRTAGCTTGCTACAAGAACCTGAGAAACCTCAGCATCCCTACTAAATATCWTTAGGATAATCAGATCCATGCCAAATACTGTAAACTCACCTACTGTMCATAGACTTTTCAGGAACATCCCCACAGTGCGTTTTTTTAGTATAACGATAAGCWTTATGTATTACATGCAGAGCAATTTAAACCAATATGTTCAATAGCAATGAATTATGGAAAACGACAGAAATCAGGAAACCCTGAAAATAGTCATGTTTTGTTTGTTTGTTTGTTTTGATGTTATAAGAAGGTCTACATAGAGATGAGCTTAATCTTTTATAATCTCACGCTTTGCCCCTTTCCCTTCTCTCTCCCAAGGAAAGAAAACTACATAAAGCCCATGGAACCCAAGAACTGTACTACTGAATTGCCTCAGAAGTCTCCCATGTTTTTATCTAAGAGAAACAGTTATGAAACTTAAATCAAAGCATTAAAAAAGAGAGAATAAATTTCATCATGATTATATTTTACATGAAAGATTAAAATCTATTTAAAGCATCCATATTTTTCAACATATAATACACTCATTATGATTATACTAAGCATAACTGAGCCTGACGTCCTACTGATATCCAAACCTTTTGTTTATAAGAAACAGATCATTTTGCTTCTTTTAGAGCACGTACACCCCAAAACCCTCAAGCATTAAAAGCATTACAAAGTCAAGGAATCACAAGCTCAAAATAGTCCCTTACATGCACCTTATTTACTAAAGAGCACCATACATTCATGGTTTCTGTGATGTTCAGAGCCATAGAAACAGAGTTTTAACAACATTAATTTATTTTCACAAAATTAAGTAGGGAGAGATGCGGGAGTTGTAATCTCTATCTCATAACAAAGACAAAATATGAGGCTAAATGCTCTCATTGATTTTTAGTAACCAGTCCGATCTCATGAGGATGATATTTTTCAGACTATTTAACTGCATACRTCCTATGTTGAAGGCACATCTATTGATTTCTGTTGTAGCTAAGGTCTCGAGTCATCCAAAAAAATAGGAATATTGTTAGTAGGCCATGAAATTTAACCATTAGTTTTAGAGTCTTGGAGGTTAGCTATTAGTAGGCCTTAGGTTTGTTACGCAAGTTATGACATGCCTATACAACAGGAACCCATCAGCAGTAAGGGCAGATAAAAGTATATCATTACAAAACTCTCCTCATTCATAGCGTAAGTACATTCACGGTCCAAACAGAAATTAAATARGCCCTTGCCAAGTTTTGAGGGCTTCCCTTCACAACCTTAATATAATAGTAGAAAGAGAACAGAAAGTGCTATTTGGGACACAAACTGTTTTGAGGAGTTTCAGTGATCCAATATTAGGCTAACTAGTTAGAGAGCCTGCCATATTTAGATCAGGCTGTCTTGGAGATAAAACGATGTACATCTTTGATACAAAAACACCTTTCCCTTTCTCTTATTTTAAATCTTCCATTCACAGCAATGATAGAGATATTTAAAGGAAAGGGATATTTTTTTCCCCTGTTCTTGATTTCACAGGGAAAATACTTTTTTCCCCCCTCCAAGACATTTCTGAAAACAGAGAAATCATTTCACATTAATGTTTTCCCTAATATATAAGGGTTAAGCAGATATGATGCAACAGAAAAATCTGGCTTGAACTATTTACATTTGGACACTGGTATTACAGGAAGTGATAAGCAGCTATAAAAGAAAATATAGTCTCTCATCATCTTTATATATGTTAGGAACAAAATAAATTTTAAATCCTTTTTCTGTTTTCTGTAATACAAATAGATGTAATGGCAGGGGATCCAGTTGCCACAGTTTCAACTAAAAATCTGGCACAAGTAAACAAAGGAGTGAGAAAGAAGCATTTAGACTAACTTCAGCTATGCCTTCAGGGAGCCTCCAGAACACCTTTGGTGATTACCCTCTAGAAAATCCTCCATCTATATAAGAAAAAGCAGACTACTAATTAAGACATCTCTACTAGATGCTTAAGTTAGGAAAGTGAGAGCACCCAGTTCATAAACTCTTCCACATACCCTATTTCAAYATGGACAGCTAAAAGCAAGATCATCCTTGTTAGGTGCCTCTTTGGTAGACAGATTTACGCATCCAAGACTTTCTCAGCAAAAAACTGAAACTGATCTTCCTTCATCATGCTATTTCTCTTGAAACTTTTTCCCCTTTAAGACTGTCAGGAATAATGTGTTTACTCRTCTGTGGAAAAGAAGCTGAGGAATTTTTCCTCCTCTATGTAATATTGCATCTCATGCCTCTACCAGAGTCAAGGGGACTTTGTTCACTTCGCACTTTTTTTCCCCCCTCACAAGACAGATTATGTGATATCAAACAATACTAGAGTGTCATCTTGTACAAGTAAGATACTGTGCTATTGCAGTAGCAAACAGTCCAGAAGACTCTACTGATGTTTGGTAGAATATCATCTACCATCTTCAAGTTTTTCTAATGCCAGTCTTTCCATAGTGAACAAAATCAGTGCTAGGAGGAAATGGGAAATATCTAGCTGTTACGTAATAGTTCAAGTCTGTTAATAACTAGGAAATACAGTGAGAATCATTAACATGCCATGCCAACTCTGTCCCACTTCATAATMCTCCTTAATGTTTTGTTTAATCAAAAGAACGCGAATGGCTTCTATCCCCTCTCCAAAAACCTCTCCCTCTGCCCTAAAACAATCATGTTCTCGGGCAGTTATTCAGTTTAGATTACTTGCTCAGAAAAATCAAACAGCCTTTAGCTTTATGTTTTTAAATACTTGCAATGATTTAAAGCAGTGAATAATTTATYGGGAAGTCTGAAGAGAAGAAAGTGTCTTTTTTCAGTTAGACAGATACTTCAGAACTAACGAGCTTGAGAAAATGGCATAAGATAGATATACACACGTGCTATGTAAAAGATACRGAGGAAAGAAATTGGACTGAATCTCTGAAAGACAAAAAGAGAAATGTGCATAGACATGTATGGTCYGGAATCTCGATGAAGCTTGAGGATGTTTTCCCAGTTTTTCCTGAATTAAAAATTTAAGGTGATTCTTTGCTAAGTAATCTTTTCATCAGCTTGACAGACTTCCAGGAACCAGTTTAAAGAGACAGACTTATATCATCATAACCAGTATACATCACATAGTTGCAGAACCAGTAAGGTTTTCCTCATTGCAAGTATTCTTAATATTTATTACCAAAAAGCCAAAACTTAAACTACAGAAAGATTTCATGCCAGTTTTTTGCTTATGTTTTCAATTGTCATAAATGTAGTATCATGACATCAAAAATTATGTTCCATAGTGAAACAAAAACTTTTGAAGTCTCAAAAATAGAATTTTCTTCAGTTAGAAGCATCCAGTCTTTAAATATTGTAGTGTTAGAAATCTTTTCCTGGAACCTTCAAAGTGCTATAAAACTTAGGTAAATAATACAAAATAGTTTATGAAGTTCTGATAGCTGGATTTCCTACATCTAAACCAAAAAACGTTATTTTATCAAATAAAGAGGTAAGATGCATTGGCATRAAGTACTCCAGAAAACCATCCATCTTTTATCCATTTTCTATTTACTGCAAAATCTGTCAATGTTTTTGATACACTGATACACTATTGATACACTGCACTGTTTTACACTGTTCAAGATATAGATATACAGGCTTAATAATTTACCCTTGTCCATGYAGCCTGCAGCCAGAGTGAGTTTCCTTGAATTCCAGGTTCCCAATTACAGATTTGGTTAACTTTGGACARAACTGGGCACTGTTTGTTGAGCCAGGACAGGACTATTCTCCACTACTAGTATCTTTTAATGACCTCAAGGCATGTGGTCTTAGACTAGCCTTTGGCACAGGGGATGAATTTCACTGCTAAGCCATGCTACGTCTTGCATCCTAAGCACTGAGCAACGTACCTGTACAAATCTCAACGGTTTTATTATTATTTATCTTCCTTACATTAATTTCCTTGTAAGGACATCCAGTATGTTAGCTATGTTATTTGCTGCAACAGCTTAGATCAAACTGGCTCTACAACTGTAATTCCCTATAAACTTAGTCAGTACTGAGATGAACATAAACCAAAATAGAAGTAAGACAAGGTTTGTTGTTCTTCTCTCCCTCCCTCCACCTCTTGAGAAAGCGTGAGCACATTTCCTTTTTCTCCAGGGGAGTATGGGAACCGAGCAAAGCATCTCAAAAAAATTTTTTGAGACTGCCTCTCTATACAGAAGCAAAGACTTTGATCTAATTAAAGTGATGTAAAAAGCATTTCATAGCTTTAAAGCAAAGCAATCATTTGTCTTARACTGCTATTTAGTAACCATTCTTCTTACTAGCATTAAACTTCATTTTTTTTCCCCCCAAAGTTCCCAACAAGTATGTCTTTAGTATAGCCAAATGAGCCACATCACATGGAAGTCTTCTGCAGTGAGAACATTTTCCCATGCACAAATTTGCATTACCTCTGCTTGTAGCAGGCCATTACTTCTTTAATCTGGAGAACACAGGCTTTAGATGACAATTTAGATGATCTAATGTACGACTTGGACATTTTAATATGAGTCTTAATTTGTAAATAAGATAGGCAAAAGTTTCTATCACACCTCCTTTGGTACAAGCCAATGTTAGATGTTAAGGGTGTTCTTCCCCTTCCTTCTTTCAATATCTTAAATAAAGATTTTACAGGTTATTTAAGTTTGTTTAAAACTGTTACAGCTTACTCAATGTTAAAAACTAAGCCCCTCTGGACTCGGTGTTCACCTAATAAAACATTCTCTAGCCTCCCTAATCAATTCTTTCCTCTCAGATGTGACAGATGCTCAGTTTCCACAAGAGATTTGAATAATTTCTTTTCAGCAGGTAAATTTACATCAAAGTGACTTCTGCAAGTTTTGCAACATTGACTGGAAAACCAGACAGATGAGAAAAACAGACTCCCTTCAGATCACGAAAGCTACGAGCCAAGCCTACGGATTTTTGATACTGAAACAAAAGTGATGTTTATTTTAAGTGGCATTCCAGATGTACCACAGCACTGCCTATTTATATGACAAGATAAAAAGTAAAAACAAATTAATAAAAGTTGCATCCCAGGTAAAACAATTTTATTCCAGATCAAAAATTATACTCCTATTTTAAGGTTTTTCTTCCCTAAATCCTCCTAAATTGGGGCTCATTGGGAGTTTTCAAACCCTGTTGCAATTTCTTAAGCACAAATAAATACAGCATCTGTATCAAAGGTCTTTTGTAAGTGACAAACTTAGGCTACACTCAAAGAACACACCTACATTATAGACTGCTCCATGTGTGACAGCTTATGGATTAAGTGGATAATTGCCTCTTCATGGCAATTCTCTTCTGCATTAGGTTGAGTGTTTCAGCAGAGACACTCTTAGAATCCAAATGTGAATGTGAAGAACTAAATTTTTACATTAATGAAGGCAAAGCTATTTTTATACAAAACAAAGGCCTAAAAGAGTCCAATCACCAATGCTTCCATTTGCAGAAGAGATATATGGAGAGCAACGCATCTCTAAATAAATTTATGAAGGTATCATACTGTGCTACTGTTCAATGGATCTTYCTCCAGTTTTGCCTCTAAACTAACATGGAAAAGAGTATTCCCATCAAGTTCAACTTTATCGCCAAGCAAAGCTGCCCTATTCCTTTCAATAATGARCTCTGGATCCCTGATGGGTAACTTACATTTAACTGGCAACATTCTGGGCTACTTATATTAACTGCAACAGTTTGAACAGCTTGAACTTCAATAAAATGTGCAGTAAATGACTGAGCTAATTTAACCTCATTAATCCTCAAACCAATAGAATAATTTGATGTCCACACAGCAGCTAGTGCAGTCTCCAACATAAACATGCCTCTGTAGGAAATCAGCACCAAAAAATGTGTTACAGCCCTACTGCCACTGTTAGCACTGTTGGGAAAACAGCTACACRATTACTGAGCCCTAACTCCAGCTGTAGTGTGAGTCACACATCTTAYGTGGTCTTAAGTGTGACTTCTGTTTCCAAAGTTGATGTATCCTAGAACTTCCCCCCTGCAACAGTTTATACAGCAGGCTCTATTTCATCTTCAAATCATTTTCCTCTAACTTCAAAACTAGCACAAGTATGAGTAGCAAAGAAAAAGATAGAAAACTAAGCAGTATTAGCACTTTAGTCAGAAAATCCAGTTGCATTTGTCTCCACAATAAACATTCATTCCAGTATAATTTAAACCATTTAAATTGTTTTGTAATTAATTACAAAGAATGTAGTGCGACCCCCCCCACACATGTTCAAAGGAGCATTTAAAATAAATATACACACACACCCCTTTTTTTATATATATATATATATATATATATATATATATATATAGCTTATGTACACAGCTTGCTCTTGAAATTACTGCTGAAAGCACGTTACTTCATCTCACTCCATTAAGAGCAATACAACTGAAACAATAACAGGAAATTCTAATAGGGGAAGTGCACAAACCATAAAATACTCTGTAGCATGAGCAATCATGCCAGAATGGGAACAATTTATAAAATATCATAGCAAAATCAAAAGGGAAGCATTTCTAAGCATGAAATTATTTAAACAGTACAACCACAAAAGAATTTAAAAGGAATTTGACCTTGCAACAGTTTTAGGCCTCGACTTTCGATTCAATTTGGGTTCCTGGTTGCTTAAGTCACTCTAAAAATGAAGCTAGGCACTTTTGGGTAAAAGTAACTCAAAGCCAGTATCCCATTAGCAGCAAGGTGAGAATGGAGAGCATGCACAGCACATTCACCTGGTTAAGTGTTACTACTTCAGGAAAGGTGATCAAAGCAATTAAGAGTGTTAGRCAAAACTGATTTGTTAGCTGAACTAAGTAACATATAGATGTCCCTATTTAAGCACTGTCCTCACATAAGCAATTGCCAGTTTATATCTAGAAGCTATTTACTATAAATATACAATGTTTTGCAAATATTTCTTATAAGAGAGCCTGCTTTAGAAATATCATAGAAAAAAACAAACTTACAGAATAAATATTTCTTAACCAGAACTACTGAACATCAAAGCTTTAAAAAGTTAGCTATTAAAACTATTCTAAAACCACTGAAATTCTGGATTACTTCCTCAAAATGCAATTTAAGTGCATTCCCCATAGATATAAACAAAGAGTGAATTACATGATGAAGTCATCTTTAAAGTGTTTCAGTACCCTACTTTCTTCCTTTCACTATTTGGGTGTATTTATAGGCCAYTGTTACAGACAGAAACTAAATATTGCATTTATTTTCTTAAGATTCTCTTTCAGGCAGACAATTCTCACGTCATTTAGTCTAAGCCCTCTAGTTCACCTTGCGTAGTTTTCCCTTGGAAAGAGGGAAAGGAAGAGAATGGTACACTTTACATTTCCCAGTCATAATGTAGGTTTTCTTTTGTGTCTCACCCAAGAAACCAGCTGGATAAAAATAAAAAATATTTACATATACACACGCATCAGTAGTAGAACAAAACTGTATCTTCCTGCCAATACTTGCCTCTTGCATGGAAATGCTGAAAGGTACACACATGCTCTAAGAACTTGGCAGACTCATGCCAAACTTTCCAATTAGGCAATAAAAAGAGTGCAGGTATCAYTCCTCATCTTATTATATCTTGGAGTTTACATTTCTGACCTTTATTCACCTAGACACAAGTCACTGACAACACTAACGACTCCAGTTTCTACTTTGGGGACGTTTAGCTGCAGAAGTTCAAAATGCTGCTTCACTCATCTTTCTTTTCCCTTCAGCTGTGCATTCCTGATCTCTAAGCAGAGTTGGCAGGAATGAGTCCAGAGAGGTAGCTGAGCAGCTGCCAAACACAGTCCAGTGAATATGTTCCGATATATCTGATATCTTCTGACCTTGATCTAAGGTATTTATTCCAGGTTCAGACTCAAATCTAACAAGTTGAGCCTATGATCCATACTTTCCAGATGATGCAGATGACAGTAGACTTAGGCCAGTCATTTCCTAAATTGTCTTCCAAACCGCTGATGATTAGTGCCACAAAAGTATTTCTCGCATCCACTGGATTGCCTAATAGTTTTTTCAGACTCCTTGCATCGCACTCATTGGAATCCTTAAATAAATCTACTATCTTATAGATCTACCTCAAACTTAGTTTGGAGATTTTTTTTGATTCTCTTTTTTTTAAAAAAAGAAAAAGAAAAACAATGCTAGTCTCATAGAACTTCCATCAGAGTATTCAGGAAAGAATGTTTTGTATGCCATTTTTAATTTTAGAACCCAAACAAGCTACCTTTTGTTTAATATCCTGGGCCTGTCTATATAYAATTAATAGAATTGTAAGATACTAAAAACCATAGACCACAGTTATTGTAATAGGTTTATTTACATCTGTTATGGAGGAAAATTCCTGAAAAAAGCAATTTACCAAATAAAAATAAAAATAAAATTTAAAAAAAAAGGATTAAAGGTATGTCTTCTTTGGCATAGTCATCATTGTAAGACAGGTGTGACAGCCATATTAGTCAATCTAGGTACTTAAAAAAAAAGTACAACAGGTAGGCAGTAATACAAGTCACTGCCACTTTTTTTAAACTATAAATCCAATAATAGTCATGTGCAAACATTATTTACATTACTTGAAAATAAGATCATTCYCAAATCAAAGTGATTAGGAAAATAAGGCTAATAGGCATACTCTCCTTTGAGTTTCAGGATCAAAGAGCATTAAGATGTAAGCTGAGGTAAGCTTCTTCACCATCAACATTATTCTTTCCCAGAACATTCAGATTTCAAGYTACTAGGCTAGCTATAAAGCATTAAACACAGCAAGGTAAAAATAATTAAGGAGGCTGAAAGCCAAAAACCACCTTCAAGAAAGTAGGGAGAGTGGGAAGGGTTAAGAGGAAAACATTATCTAGCCAATGGGAAGACCTGGTCATGGGCAATATGGGGAGTAGGAAGTGCGAAATATCTAMTATTTCACCAACAACCACAAAACTGACAAATGGTGCCCACACTAGGCTATTGCTCACTTGCATCCGTCACCATGCAAATAATGTTTGTCYATAAAAGACATTGTGTCTGCTGGAAAAGCAGGTTCACCTGTGCTGAGATAGCAGTTCCAAAGGTCAAAGACTAACAGAAAACATGGMTTTAGCAATAAGCAACTTTTCCTAAAAATCCATTTCCCAAACTTCTGTTATTTCAAARCACAAATAACATTTTGATAAAGTAGTAGGACAATAAAGCACTTGCACACAGATTTAGAGATRTGGAACAACTTCTGTAGTGGAACTGCCAAGTAATTGAAGGAGGCTTATTTGTCTAACATTGTCTAGAGAATTTAGTTTTTAAAAAATGACATTTGCACGCTGCAGTAAAAACTGTTCACTTCTGGCTAACTGACAGTCATGTCTAATTCATGCAGTCTGTCCTGCCTCTCCCATTTCACCAATAAACACCTTCTAACTGGTGTCACAGAGAAGAACTTAAGGAGGACACAGTGCTCACATATTAATGATAAATTATAACTACTGATAAAGCCAATTGCCTTCCTTTGAAGATGAGAGACCACTTTGCTAATCTTCAGCATACAACTTTGATTTAGCTATTTCATACTGCAGTTCAGCTGTTTTTTTGCCTAAAAGGCAAAAGTACTTCTTATTTCCAAAGGGGAAAATGCATTGAAGTCTGAATCTAAAATTAAATGATATTACTGCAACATGATGTAATCTGGGGACTAAAGGTATCCTATACACAGACAAGCACTAGCTCATCCTTAAACAGCCTTGACATTTGTAGAAGGCATTGAATGTGCAAGCTTTACGGATAATTTTTGTCTAGTGTAGACTAACTGTGGTACATGCAAAGCTAGATCATTAGCAAAATTTCTCTCTCAAGTTTGACTGAAATGTTTTATTATTCAGATTTATTTTTCTTTAGAAATATTGAATAGCGCTTGGATTAATGTATTTTAAATGGCTGAGTTCCTCCTAGCTAATCTTCTGAAATCCACACGAAATATCATACTGATTTTCAAATCTTGCTATTTCTTTTTAAACAGAAACTCATGTCAGTAAGTTTTTCCATTCAGGTCCCAGTTCAGGTGTGACCAATATTCTTCCAGTCCAACMGAACTTCAAAAATCAACTAACCTAAACTATAAGAATCACTGAAATCATTAAGCATTTAGATGTGCAAGCTTTTAAGGAGGCACTCTGCATATGCCAGCTCCATAGGTTCAGTTCAACTCCCTGATTTCAGGTAAGAACAAACAGAATCACAAGGTTTCTCACAGTGATTATATGAGCAAATATACAAGGAGGAAAAACACATACACACATTTCTTCAGATTTATCTATAATCAAGTAGACAAAACACAGTGAAAAGCTTTTGTCTTTTTGAAATGTATAGGAATTTTATAGCTCAAGTAAGCATTAATTTTCTTTTAATTTAAATCTTTCATGAATTTCATATCATTTCCTACTCTACATCAAAACAGCCTGACAAGCTGTCCCCAAACTAGCTTCCTAACAAATATCCTTCAGCTGATGACACTCTATTTTCAAGATTTCTCAGACTTGAATTCAATTACTGCCTCAGATTTGGGAGGGAGAAGAGGGGAGGGAAAAAAAAAAAAAAAACTATCAAGGAGTTTCTAGTTCTATGTTTCGCCCCCTTCCTCTTACACTCCCCTTCCCCCCACCAAATAACAGGGCTCAATTTGTTTTATTCATACAATTTTGTCAGTTAGCATTTATGAAATTCCCTTAATTGTTAAGGCTGTTTGAATGTTAGTGCTTCCTCTAATAAGCAAGCATATGGCTGGAAGTCTCAGCACCACGCACGTGTAATTGTAACACGCATGTCATCCATATCTTAAAACAGCTATGTACGAGCGTTTTATAAGTGTGTATGATGTTTGGCCATAACAACGGCAATTTGGTGGTTACATGTCATTACGGGATGCTCAGGTTGTTCTATATAGCTTCCTCCCAAAAGGTTAGTTTTATCTCCTGTAATTGAATGTTATTAGTGTAGTAGTAAATTAAAAAAAAAATTAAGGAATGAGTAAACAATATTTGTAATATAGCAAAGAAACACTAGTTCCAGGTTTGTAAAATCCAAGTCCTTTCAGAGAAAATTAGACAAACTTGTTAGTGCATGCCAGCAACTCCGCAGCATAGGAATTCTGTGGGTAGCAAGGGCTAAGGGTTATYGACCCTTCCCATGAGGCAAATAATGAACAGTAACTTGCTTGCATAGGAAAACTTTCTGTGACTTGATTTATCCAGCAACTACTCTGCATACCTGTACCRCTTGGCATCTGCATCCTTTGCAACAGAAGTATCAACAGCAAAGCCCCTTAGTGGATTTCACACAGACTCACAAATACCTCTACTTGGAGGTAAAATATTCTGTCTTCGGTAAAGAGTTTAATTTCTAATTTTTATACGCTGTTAATTTCCCTGCTTCTCTAAGTTTTGTATTTTGTCAGCAAGCACGKAAAGGAAGCTCATCTCAGAATGTCATTGTTGTACTTGATTTAAATACAGGTTCTGTGGTGCATCCTAATGACTGCCATATCTTAAGCTTTATCCTCTCTGAAAATTTATTTCCCTTTAAACTTTAAATAAACAAACAAACAACATTAAGAATGGTTTGCATCTTGCTCATTTTTTTCGGTTGATATTAGCAGTTTGAGCCTGCCCCTATTTTTCACTTGCTTTGAACCAGGCCTTGTTCTTTGCATTATCTCAGAGTTAGCAGCTACAGCTGTTCTTAGATCCACATTTAGCTTTAGGTTGCTGAGGGTTTCATCCCCCTATTTCAACATAGTCTAGAAATCAATGATTTAAATGAGCTCCTGAAACAGTCAAGGAGCTYGTGAAAGGATGCGACTCCAGGGCAGCTCCAGTGCTGTTAAGCAACAGGGGATACGATGCTTGAAGGCATTTTTTGAGCATTCCCACTTTCTGACTAGCATCATTTCATCTTGCTTGAGACCAACTACTCAATGCTAGATGCTTCTTGCAGGCATTTTTTTTAAAGCAACAGCCACTGCATTAGCAAGAACAAATAYACACGTGAGTGTCATTAATATACTGCTTTGCTAACAATTAAACTTAAAAAACAGCCAATTACTGAGCCAATCAGACATTTAAATACAAAATACTTTTTAGTCAGTGGTACACATGCAAAAAATTGAAAGGTTTGGCTGAATTTATTTTATTGTAATTTTGCAAAGGTGAAAAATAAGCCTCTCAACTCTAAATGCTAGCGTACTTCTCCTATGTTTTAAACCAAAGTGCTTCCATAGGAGGACAATGAATAAAAGTTGGCAGAAGTAATAAGGAAACATTAACCCATCAAACAGAATAGAACTACACAAACTCAAGTCCAAGATCCTTGTAAATGTAATTAACTATTTGTAGCAGAAATAGTTAAATCTGCATGAATTTTGAGCATAAAATGAAATGCACTGGTTGCTAAGTAACATAGTATTAATGTTACTTTCTCAGCAAGGTACACACATTGTTGTAAAAATCACTTTAAATTATTCTCCAGAAATCTGGAAAGCCCTTCTTCAGATTTTTCAAAAGGAATCTCTATTACAGAGCTAAACACTTAATTTTAGACAGGCAACACCCATCAGAACACTTCTATGTACTGATGTAAAAGAGATGAACTCTCCAAAGGGAGAGCTGATTACCCAAATTCTGTATCCAAAATACATTGGTTATCTATGTACGAGCATGATCAGTTTGTATCTTGCCCTTCATAGGGATTTCTGGCACATCCCATTGATTCCAAAAGGAAACAAGATTTTTCTTCTTGAAAGACCTGAAACTGTTTTCATGGAAGCTACTCATTTATGGAGCTCGCTTCTAAAAAAGCGATGGGATGAATGCTACAAGTACATCAGGAATGGTTTGCTGTAACCAACATCAATTTATAGTATAAACTGATAGTAACACTTTAGGCATCTGGGTTCAGTGACTCTTATTTCCAATATGAAGTTGAATGTTTGTCTCCTCTAAAAGGTCGTAGTCTTCAACGAGATAAAAGACAAAACAATACATGGACCATTTGTCAAAGCTGTCAAGAAAAAAATAATCTTGAAGTAAGCAAGCAATGAAAGTTATTGGTAATGGTATCCAGATCACAAAAAACTCATTTGCCTGAAAAGGGGACAGAGAATCTTTATCAGGAAAGTGAATTGCATAGCCACAGAAGAGACTGCTCAGTCATACCAAGAACAGCACATGGGCAGAAGGCCTAGCACGCTGGTACCAAAACCCAGTCTAGTGAGTATCTGGAAGAAGGGCTCTGCCAGTGACAACTGATACATTCAGAAATGTCAAATTAACGAGATGGATCATTCTCACTTACTTTTTACAGTTAAACATAGAACTAAAGGCAGATTTTACATGATGCAAGCGTCCTGTTATCTAGCCAAAGAAACGTCTTCTGTATCAAAAGGGAARCAACATAAAGTATTACAATGAAGTACTAGAAGAGAGTAGATACAGCACTATAGACCCCCAACTCTTATTTCTCTGATCTCCAAAGAAAAGGTGTGGGAAATGCCACTAGATCATCTTCTCAAATCCTTGTTTTCAGTGCTTACAGGGAATGTGACAAAGGCATGATACCTAATCCATGCCATGAAGGAAATGTTACTTATCTCTAATTCAGGCRGGGAGGAGGGGGGTCAACTTTGTAGGCAAGAGGTAGAAATGTTATAATGAATACCACTTCTATGCATACCTTCATAGGATACTTAGGATATTTATAAAGGACAATTTAACACAAAGAAATATTTCAGATTAGCATTAAAGAGTTTAATCCAGTAATAGTAAATTCTTTGCCTAGGAAAAACTTCTAAAAAATATCAGAACACAGTACTCACTAAACACTAACATAACATAACTACTGGTTAAGTATGGCGAATCATGGTATGCATTTCAATATGAGAAGTCAGCTACATTATTTTACAATATTCCAAACTGGAACTTCTTTATGATGGTCATAGCGAACCTGGAAGCAGAGTCAGCAGGAACATTTCACCTAGCTATGATTTCTCAATGCTGGCAAGTGTGTCAAATTGTTCTTTGATGGAGGAGGAAGAACGCAGGAAGAGAAAAGAATCAGGTCTCAGGGAGTTGTCTAGAAGAGTCAGATTACGGCACAGAAGAAGATTCAGCTCAGTTCAACATGATTTTGGATGAAAAGTTGTTTTGAATGAGGCAAATAAAAGATCTGAGCTCAATTACCCATTTCCCAAAACAGGATACTCTTCAGAACATCAATACTCTACTAAAATACAAGACTGTTGCTTGGCAACGCTGTCTTTCGTTAATGAAATCATACAGCTCAATTACAAATTAGTAATTTCAAACCATTTCATTTTAAAATCCTAACTCATGCTGGAAGGGCATGAATTGCAAAACTTTGTAAGATCAGGAATCATCTTCTGACCCTTGGCCATTAGTAACTTGCAACAAGAAAGCGATTACAGACAGTAGTTACTGAAAAGGTTTAAGGTTTGAACATCACTTTCCCTGGTAAACATGTCATTGCCTCTCATGTCTCACTGACAGCAGTAAAGTGGTAGTAATTTAGTGTTTAGGTCAACATGCTTAACTATAAATAAGGAAAAAAWTCATTTTTTATTGACCTTTCTTTAGCTAGAAGAAACCAGACCTAGCTGGAACTATTTAAAAATATATATATACATCAAGTTAATCATCATCTTAAAGTTGACATCAGAATTTCTTTTAAGTTTCACTTTGCGTGTGTTAAGTTTGTAATAGGAGCTAAATCTGTTTCCACTATTTTAGAACAATAACCGCTTAGACTTGTCCAGTAACCATTGTATGTCCAGTAATAGCAGTGGGAGTGAGAGCAATAATTTTATTTTTACATTTATATTACTAAAAGTGAATGGATAGAAGCAATGCACTTTGTAATAGTTTTGACAGACAAGGTCTGGCCATTAAACCTATGGCAGTAGCCAACAGTAACTTACTAAGTTCATTAGATCCATATTAAAAAAAGCTGACAAGCCGTCAACACATTAGACACATACAAAGATGCCATGTTTTATTCATT